>NW_022280094.1:1275181-1285287 GCF_004355925.1 Anarrhichthys ocellatus
GGGGGTGGGGCGTGGACACCGATCTCTGCGGTGGGGGTGGGGGGGGGGGGGGGTTTAGTGCTTTCACCAGGGCTTCATTGCTGTCTTGGCAAACCTCTGCACTAAAATATGCGATCAAGAGTAGAAAGTGCTGCGACGCATGTCTAAGGGCAGGGACCAGTCCGACTCTAGTCATTGGCAGTTTATCTGAATCCTTCAGAGTGGTCTGAACGTCTGCTGCTTCCTGCTCAGAGCAGGAGTAGTGCTGGCTGACGGAAGATGAGGGCCATCACTGGAGGACACAGTATTTCTTGTAGTCGGACTCAAAGTCTTCATCCATGCTACTGGTGTCAGCCATCTTCTTTCCATCGATCTTTGGCAAGAACTGGGAGTAGTCCACTCCCTGCTGCTCGTAGAAGAGGATATAGGCCGAGTCAGCGTCGATCTCCTCAGAGCGCACTTCCTGTGGGAATTGTTTATTTTTTGAGACAGAGGGTATTTGATTGATCTTCTCAAGGTACATGTCAATGAACCTCTTATGTGTTGTTACAAAAGCTGAGACAATTAAGACATGACAGGCAGATTTAATAAGGTGTGTAGTGGCATTCATCTAAAGTCAAGAATCTCCAAGTACTACATATTACAACACATTTTATTCCAATCAGTTTGAATAGATTTGTTTTAATTTGTACACCTTTATTCTGTCATTGGTATAATAATAAAATCACTGTCATATAACTGACATTTTGCTACCCAGACCCATTCATTCAAAGGTTCAGAGCATTAATTTTGCATCAAACAACTATTCGCTGTATAAAGATAGAGTGGAGTAATGTGAACCTGAGCAGAAAATGTCAGCGCTCTCCCTCTGTGTGTTTTATCCAAACTTCTCTGTGCTTTGATTGGACCGGCAGCATGTTCCACTGCATCCACATCCACCTTTTATGTTGCTATGTCTGTCAAGCTTTCCAATCCAGCACTCAATATATGCAGGTGACAATAATAATGGAGGCAGATTTACCACAGTGGACTCTTGACTTCAGACAGAATGATGCAGATTCATTTTTCGTTGGAAAGTATGCTTTCATTTTAGAAATAGACTAAAATGTGTCCTAATGCCTTACCTTACAGCTGCTGTCATTGTAACAGTACCATTTCTCATTGGGGTTTTTGGCATATGTCACATAGTGGCCTCCTCCCATGATTCCTGAATGGCACTGAGGACAGGAAGCAGAAACATATTTTAGACTTGTTTCAAAGCAGAAAGAAGCTTATTGAGAAAGCCTATTACTACTTGTATGACAGTGATGTTGATGTGTGATACTTACTGATATTGCATAGAGGTTGTAGATGGCGTCCAGACACATGTTGTCTCTGTGCTGGACCAGCAGGTTGTCAGGCTCCAGGCTGCTCTCTGTGCTGCAGTCTGAAATCAGCCCATTGCTGTCACCATTCACCAGGACCACGTCACAGTGGCTGCTGGAAGCCTCGCTGCCGGAAGATGTCTCTGAAGTGAACGCCCCTCCTGATCCAGGAGGGGCCGATGCTGTGCTCTCCTCCGTGTCGGGCTGTGGCGCATCGTCCCGTGACTCAGCCTCAGGATTAGCAGCTCCGTCCAGGTTCTCCTTGCTGTTAGAGAGGCGGTGTCTGCTGCCCAGCTGGGGCAGGCGTAGCCGGCCTGGCCTGCGGCCTCCGCTGCCGGTCTTGGGGCTTCCAGAGGGGCTGCTGGTCCGGCTAAGAGAAGGCGCTGACTTCCTGCTAGAGGCAGGGGAGGCTGTTGGGAAAGACATGTATTTAAAGACATCTCCTCTGCCATTGGGCCATTAGCTGCTTTGCTCATCTATACTTTATTTTGTTTCACAACCTGTTGGCTCTTAATCAACAAATGCTTAACAATAAAAATGCATATGTCTCTTTAAAAATGTGAGTAGTCTCAGAGCATGAGTGGCTAGCAACAGCTAAATACCAGGCTTAAATCAACATATGGTACCTTTGGGAAGGTTGCAGAAGCCAGCGGGGGCAGAGATGGAAGACAGGTTGTCTTCTCCGACCCTCAGCAGACACTCGCTCTCACTGCGGGAGTGGAGGCAGTGCTGCTCCAGGTCTCTGGGAGCCAAGAAGGCGCTGGGGTCGAAATTCTCCCTCGGGAACTTGACAATTTTCTGGGATTTGATCCAACGGCCATTTACAAACTGGAAGCGCTTCAGGTGGACAATCTGAAGAAGAGAACACACATCACACATACTGTGTTGTCTCTGAACTACGTTCAATACAAACAGTAAACACTACTGAAAAGCACATTTAGAATCTATCCCTGCGAGGCCAGAGCTAAGGTCTGACACGAACTTAGAAGTGTGCCACTGACCAGCATGGGTGGCAGCCTCCAAAGGTCCAGCTTCTTAGTGGCCAGCCGGTGAGTCTTGCACTTGGAGCAGTAGTAGAGCTCGTCCTCACCCAGCTCTTCCTCGCTGGTGAAGGCCTTCAGACAGCTGTCCAAGCTGATGGGCTCAGCCTGGGCCTGACGGGACTGCTCCACACTGCAGTGCTCCTCTACAATCTGCAGGGAGACCATGATGGTGATACTGAGAGGGGGGGGAGGTGGAATTCTTCTTTTTCACAACCACCTACTGCAACTGTCTTTGAAGGTAAAGCCAATCGATTTCTGGAGTAAAACTTTTGAGCAGAAACCACCGAATAATTCGTAGTATTTGTTGGCATCTAACCATTTGTAGTTTTCAGAATCAGCAGGCTATGCCAATTATTTGACATTGTATGCAAGTTCTGTTATCAAACTGTATTTTACCTGTTTTGTTTAGCTCAAAATACAGCTAAAGCAGCATTTTTACAAATATCCCCAGAGACATGTACCACAATACTTACAATATGTATGTAAAAACAGCCAAAATAACATGACAACCTTAATGGCACAGCCTGTAAGTCCCTGGACCCTGTGTAGCTGAGTGAAGTGAGCATTAAGCAGCTCGCTGGTAACTCTGTGTGGTCAAACGAAGGACCAAAGCACTTTCTGTTTAGCAGGTTTACTTATCTCACTTAGCTCTTTTCTTAAAACTTAGAGAATACAAGACTTTAGCTGAACTCAGTCAGTCGGCCTCACTCTGATCCATCTGCAGTAGAAGGCTCACTCTCACTTCTTAAATGTTGACAAGATTATCTCGTTGTAAGGCTCAAAGATTAATAAAGAGCTTATTTTATGTGTCTACTGCAGTACGGAGATCAAAATACAAGTGCTGGTGACAAATACTGAGTATCCTCCCATCAGTGGCGGGCCGTGCATTTTATACCTCGGCCTTCACTGTTGTCCTGCAGCTGAAATACCACCTTATAACCACATGATGGCGCCACAATTATCAGTTTCTAAGGCTGTAACTATGTACGTACCTATGTACGTATTAAATGTACGTACCTATATACGTAACGTTCGGTACGAGACTTACAATACATTTGAATAGTACTAGAGCATCTGGAAAATGCAGAAGCTTATATTCAGGAAAATATAATGTTTTCTGCGCTCATGGCGGACAGTGGTTCTCAGCTGGTCTGGCTGTGGGACCTACCATCATTCCTTAATGACAAGTCGCGCCCACAGAGATCATCTTATGATTTTACTTTCACAACTTGAGCATTGAACGTACTGCTCTGCAGTGTCTTTCCTCGTCTCAGCCCTCTGTGTCATGGTGTGTGGTACATCTCACTCAGTCAGAATGCCCATATTTGATTGGCTGAGCTGCATCACGTGATGTGATTCACTACCCGACTAAGCCTCTGCTGTTAAGTTTCATTTCACGATAGTCACGCGCTCGCCCACTGACCAATCACAGCACACTCTGCACCTTGCGGCAGAGCTGCAAGGGCTACATCCCAAGTCTCTTAATGTCATCCCCGTTTCCCTCACTTGCGTCCTTTCCTTGCGTCTTAGTCCCTCCCACCAGGGATGCATGGAGGAAACCATGCAAGGAGAGAGGAACGAGGACAGCTGATCACAGCTGGATCAGCTGTCAGTCGGCTTTAACAGCTGGAGAGACTTTTGATAAGTTTGTGTGTGTTCACATGATCACTGTACTTAATAACAGTAACTAATACTAATAATGAATAAATACACACAGTAATCACCACTGTAGAGGTGTTTCTCTCTGTAGTCTGTTAACAAACTGTGTCCTGTGTTCTGTTTATAAGCACAGGATCCATTTCTACCGGCGGAATGCGATCGTCTTATTTATGAATTATTTGCGTCTGTACGTTTTGAAATTCAGATTATGGCGTCATTATTAAATAACCCAGAATATGATTATTGTTCTCTTAATTGATAAAACTCATCAAACCCGACAATCAGAAATGAACAGCCTCACGTGACTGAATGAAATGATGATGAATGATGTAAAAAGTGTTTAGTCTCTCCAGCTCTCTCTATCTAGATCTAGATCTAGATATATATATATATATCCGTTGCACTTTTCTTCATGATGAGGTAAACAGAGCATCAAGGTGAGATAATGAACACAGTTCAACCTATATGAAAAGAAAGGGCTACACACTCCGAGATAGTCTCTCTGGAAAAAAATGAAGAAAAGAAAATAGCATGAACACACAAAATGTGTTATTGCTGTTTTCATTGAAATCCCTCGACTACTCTATATTATACTGGTGCTCCCAGCCAGGGGGAGGGGGAGTGAGGATGAGAGTGAGGGTCAGAGAGAGTGTGCTATGCTTCCCCATGTTTGTACCACCTTGTACAGTACAATGTGCTTTGGCATTACGGCGTAATATTATGGTCATGCCAATAAAGCCTCATTGAATTGAATTGAGCGTGCGTTTACCCTCTCCTGGGAGGTCTGGTAGCGGAGATGCAGGGCGGTGGGGTCCCAGTCCACAGCTATGTAAGCATTTCCTACAGAGGCCCGGTCCTCCGTACACTCTATTGCACAGCCTCGACAGAACCTGGAAACACACACAGACGGGTACAGCTGCAGTACATATTCAGCAACCAAGACATTTCTAACATTCCTAGTTTAAGTTAGCGGAAACCGATGTGCCACACTTGTACGACCCCAATACAAGAAAAAAAGTAAGATAAAGTTAAGAAAAGAATACAAAAATGTCATTGCATTGGGCCCACTGTCTCATCAACACCACATACATGACTCCCTACTTTGTTTATGAAATACTCTGTCTTACCTGTACCAAGGACACCAGGCACAGGAGTTGCCATCCTGACCCACAACCCGTAGAGTGAAGGGGTACTGGTAGCCCATACTATCATCGCTGCAGGTTAGAAGAAGAGAAAAAACTGTTCAAGCACACCGTCTGTGTGGATCCATTTTTAACAGTTTGTTGTTGTTTGTTTTTGACACTGGACAATCAACTGGCTCACGACGCCATGTGTAACAAAACCAACTCAGTCCTATTCTTCCAGTGGGGCCCTTTTGGTTGAGCCTGGCGTAAATGACACAAAATAAAGGAGCGGAAATGGATCAGGCTTTAGATAGCTGAAAGTGATAAGCTCTGATCCTGATTGTGCGGATCTGTTCAGGCCACTCTTAATCTTCACTTCACAGCTACAAAAGATCTGACAATTTCCTCTTGGTAAGTTCAGTGCAAACATACTAGCATAGCATTGTGATGTGTTTAGGTTAGCTTAGCAGAAAGAGCAGAAGCGGGGGGAGGGGGGGGGGGATCTGCTAACCAACACATCGCTCTGTCAAATGCAAAAAAACAAAGAAACAAGCAAACACAAAAACATGTGGGGCGAAAGGAGCAGACAGTCAGCCCACCAGTCCTGGGCGTGGTTGCTGGCTTCCTGTGGGGGCAGTGGGCTGGCCAGTCGGGACACTTGGATCCACACCGCATCGTACAGATCCTTCTTACTGGTGTGGACAGTGCAGGGAACTATGAGCGGCATGCCGAACAGACTGGGCCGGTTCTTCTGAGATGACAGGAAGTACAGCTCCGTACGCATCTGAGGGAGCGACGCAAACGTTAAAGTAATAGTTACATCTCGAACACAGGCGCGTCACTGTTCTGGCTTATCTATAGAGCAACTGCGATGAACTGTTTTGAGGATATATGATGTAAAGAAATTATTTTGAATCATAAATAATTCGGCAATAATACAGTACATCCAACAGCATTCAGACATTCAACTGTAAAATAGCTGACAGTATTTTTTGTTTGCACATATTGCACTGTACAATACAGCACACTGCTTTAGAACATGGAGCTCTCACCATCTTTCTGTGCATGGCGATGATGTATCCAATGAAGGGGCTCTCCTGCATCGGTGTGACATGTCCATTGGCAACCCTGTTGGAGAGAGGCGTCTCTGGGTGACAGGGCACCATGGTGCCGGGCCCACCGTTGGGGATGAGGACAGGCTGACTGCCCAGGTTGTCTTTAGCAGCAGAGCCATTGGCTATTGGGGTGATGTCTGATGAAGTTGAGAAAAAAGAGAGCCGTGGATTCAGACGGATCCACGCTGACGAGAGTGCAAAGACCGAGTGTGAGCGAACAGTCTCACCTGTCAGAGTGGGGGAGCTCAGTGACGTCGGCGAACCTGGCACGGGGATCTCAAATGCACACATGAAGCCGTTAACGGACAGACGTACCTTGTGGTTGTCCTGAGGAAAGTTCTAAACACAAGGAATTTGGACATCAGACTGCAGCACCACACAGCAGTGTATGTGTAATGGATCAGTTATATAGGTTAAAAAACACTGTTATGAAAAGTGCATTTTAGGCAGCGAAACGAGAACAAGAGTAGTGGAACCTGACTATAAAGACCATCATTGTGAAACCTTGTACCCTTTCTTAGACAATCATTATTGATTTTGTTATCGCACACAAAATGTGTGTGATGACATTGATGACATTTTCCCAAAAATGTCATCAATCTTCTGAAGTTTATTCTTCCTTCTGTGTTATCTAATGGCGCCACATATATGCAAATTAGTACGTGATGTCATCAGTCTCCAAAATGTTTGCCTCCATCCCAATACAATGTATATAAATTGAATTTTGTTTGTGGTGCTGGAGTTAAGAAATAATGTTTTTTTTTGTAATTTGGAGTAAACGGAGCTTTTCTTTGGTGTTAGAATGATGATGTTGCCTCCTGCCCTCTGTGGTGCTGGCTACACTTGGCAGCCTGACCAGTGGAACAGTCTCAGTACCTTGATGTTGGAGGTATGGACCTCAGCCAGCAGGATTTGCTCAGGCTTCAGACTGCACAGCTCACTCAGCTGTTTCTTCAGGCCTGTGTACTTTTCATCCATATTCAACCTCAGGCCGTAGCGCACAGGTGTGGAGCCGTCCAGTTTAATGACTATAAACACAGCAACATTATATGAGATTCAGGCTGTTTAAAAATCATTTTAAAAAAAGGATCACATGATCAGCATCGTTCCTTCAGCCGCCTCACCAGTGATCTCCAGATGCATGGAGCTGTCCATGGGCAGGGGCAGAGACAGGAAGTTGAAGGGGTCGAAGCGAGCGCTGATGTGTCCGCAGGTCTTACACTTCACCTGGGACTTGAGCTGACCGTGGAACAGATCCACCACGATGGAGCGGTTCCTACGGAGGTGGTTCTCCCATGCCTATAGGGTGAAGGAGATTTGACAAACAGACAGAATGGTGAGATCACACACCACTGATCCTGCAAATCCATCCCTCAGAACATACTGGAGACCAATAGAACATCAATAGAGCAACATTGGCAATTTAAAGGACAACTTTAAGGTATTGACTTCTCTCGTCGCCTCATTTTTTGACGCTCCGAATGGACACCAGAAAATGTAACAGCCCATTACCTCAACAGGCCCGATGTTCAAGTCATAACTGGCCTATTCCCCTTCATTGACTGCTACTTAATTAATTAAGATAAGATAAGTTAATCCTTTATTAGTCCTTCAGTGGGGAAATTTACAATTATTCGTCTTGCAAAGGAATTTATCAAAAAGTTGAACATTTCAGACATTGCTTGCTATGTCATTAAAGTGAAATAGACGAAACCCATGAATATGCTTTCTCCATTACGCACCCTCCATTCCACTGTGATTCACTTGTTTCATTATAACGGCTGTCTGCTGCGGCTGAAGACAACACTATGAGAATGGTGACATCGAACCCAAACAGTTATGTTGCAGCCTGGATGGCTCAACATTGATAATTGATAATTTCGCTAAGCCCCGCCCCCTGCTGCTACTCTGTCAGGCTACCATGGATCCCACACTGTCACTAACTGCCCTCCCTGCACCAACATTGTCGAATTTTAGCCAGTCTGAGTTTGAGGGGGGGGGACTTAGCAAAGAGTCAATTCTCTGTGGGTCTTACATGACCTGTGAACAGCCCCTTGCACATTGCCATTTCATATCTTGTATCATAAAAACATTGATTATAGACAATTTAAAGTGCAGTCGGTAATTTTAATAATAATAACTTTTTTTCTCATATTTGCTCGAAATGTCACTATATTCTCACAAAAGTTTATGAGACACATAATCTTTGAGAAAATCAGGTTCCTCTGCCTCCTTTTGGTGTAAGTGCCCCTCAGGGCATTTGCGGGATTCCACCGCGCCCAAAGAACAACCAATAAGAGCAACGAGTCTCTACGCTGCTGTCAATCACTGCCTGTCAACTCTGATCAAACTCTCAAACTAGGCAGCGCGGATCAAATATAAATCAAGATTCTGTTACTGTATTGCCTATTTCTAGCTTGAAATGTTTTCAGAAACATATTTGAATTACTGTTTAGCTGTAAAAGGAGAGCGTTTTCGCCAGCCAGTGCTCAGTTTTTGGTGGTTGGGTCACAAACGTTCTCATGTTACAGCTAGTAAGTTATTCTATTTAAGTTACCAACTGTAGCTTTAGTGTTTTGGTAAATACTGAAGCTCTGAAACCAAGTCTTCAGAGGCTCTAACAGACTTTGTTGTGTATAAATGCATTACATAAAACATTAATACTGTAAAAACATGAATGCTGTATTTACTGTTTATAGAACATGGACATGAAACACAATTGTGAGGCGCAAATGTTATTCTGCACTTGGAACAAAGTGCAGACTAAGCCAGCTTGCATTTTAGTGGACGGGGAAGACGGAGCTTTTAGAATATGGTGAGGTAAATGATGATTGATGTCAGACAAGATAAGGGACTGTGTGGCAGTAAAATCAAAGGGAATAGCTTTCTTTCTGTGATTGCAGATTTGAAATATAAATATAGCTGAACAGCCAGTGTTCATTTTATTTGTAGACGATAGTATTTGATGAGCAGTGTGATCTCTGACCTCAGAGGCCACCTCCCAGTCAGGCCGGCTATCGCTGTCCTTCAGCTCCACGTAGGGTTTCTCATGCACTCTGTTGAGATCTTCATGCAGACCATCCAGCAGGAAGGCTAGCAGCTCCTGGGAGTCCTGCTGCTGGAATCCATTAAAGCGTGGGGCATACTTTGCTATTGTCCACTGGAGAGGAAGGAATGACATCATAAAGTAGCACTTTAACAAGTTTAGACAGCACAGAGATTGTAAGTCAAAGTCTTTAACTATCCATGTGGGAGACAGTGATGAGGCCGCTTACCCTGAGTTTGAGTGGAGCAAGGTTCTTCTGTGTCCCGCTCCACAGCTCCATCACCAGGTCACCATAACACTTGGCCATGTGACCTCGCATCCCGATGGGGTTTGTTCTGTGAATCAATGCGGGCCGGTTATATTGAGGAGTTCAGGCTCAGGGTGGCAAGATTTATACCCAAGTGATTGACTTAAATGGCACCTGTTGAGCTCATAGAGGTGTCTCCCTGAGATGAAGTAGTCTGTGAGAGGCTTGGTGTTGCTCACACACTGGATACTAGAGTTCATGAAGCAGGTGTTGCCAAGGTTACTGAGGCCAGTGGCGCCTTTCTCTGTGGGAACTGGGATGGAAAACAATGTGTAAAAACACTACAAGGGCTAACAAGTTCTCTTTACTGACCAGCATGACCTTAAGGGCTGTTGCTATTGCACATTATGACTAACTTTTATGTCAAATATTGCATATACTGTATCTACATGGCAGCAATTTTTATATAGATAGATAGATAGATAGATAGATAGATAGATAGATAGATAGATAGATAGATAGATAGATA
>NW_022280094.1:1287797-1295297 GCF_004355925.1 Anarrhichthys ocellatus
GAAAACTCTTTAAATCAAGCAAGAAAGGGGACATACAGGGTTGATTTATAAATTCTGAACGAGCATGGAAGATAAGAGGACATCCATATTCAGTACTTTAAGGTGTTAGTGGGCAGCATATTAGCCCTGTGTTGTGTTTGAGGTCAGAAACAGAGGTGTGACTGTATCAAGCAGCTGTGTATTCTCTCTCCTCTCCCTACCACTCAAACAAAAAACACTATATTGCCATTACTTTCCACAGATTCCTTTTCAATCATATTATGTTGTAGGATCCTATTTATTGACAATCATTTCCCTCCCACTATATGCTACAAAGAGTATAAGTGTGATGATTGACAGATTTCCCTTCAAATGTAATATCTGCTGGTAACGGAGCACAGTTAATATCCACCAATGCGAGCCGACTCAAACTACCATTCTGCCCGTTTACAAATGCACAGTAAGATGAGTGTCCCTCATCCAGCTTACCTTTGTGTCTGTCCATCTTACTACTGTTGGCAATGAAGGACATCTCCTCAGGCCAGCTCATATCTTTGTTCCTGACTGTGGAGGAAGACAATAAATGAGTTCACTCGCACTGTCATGTGCCTTTATTTAGACGAACCTGGAATATAACACTATTAGGAGCCTGAAGAGAGTTTAGTTAATTCTGCTTTTTCAGACCTTCAATGACAAGCTGCTGCTCATCATAGATCTTCAGGCTTTCCAGTGTGTGATCTTCATCGTCCAGGAGGGTGAGGTAATTCTGCAAGACAAAAGCAGTAACTTTTGATTTATCAGCGCCATGAAATAATGATTCTGTTCTTTCTTCTCAGTTCATGTTTAAGGTACCATCAGATATGGTTGTATTAACCTGCTAATACCTGTATTGTTCCCATCCACGTGACGTGTGTATAAATGTCAGTGATAGGACACTACCTGGCCCCTGAAATACTGAAAAACTGAAATAATGAAGGTCTTGGAACTAGATTTGACATGGGGACCCTTTTCAAGTTAGGGCCTCACATTTAAGTTATAATAAAAGCCCCACTTCAGGGCCCCCCAGCTGATATTGTGCCTTGGTGGGATATAATCCCAAATACATTCTCAATTCCATTAGCACAAAACACACACAATATGCATGTTGGTTTTTTGGAGCCCCTTGAGTTTGCACGTTTAAGATGATATATTTAACTGTGAATGAGAGTGATACAGACAATTTTGGGAGTCAAGTTGCCGTAAGCAGATTGATTTAAATCTCTAACCTTTTATGGCAGGTATTGTATTTTTTTTGCATAAAAATCCTGTAACTTTCCCCACTGCGGGACCAATAAAGGATTATCTTATCTTATAAAATGTATAAATTGTGGTCGGACATGTTAAAACAGTATTTAAAGATTTTGCTGGATTATCAACCAAGCAAAGCAGGCGATTGTCCCAGGGCCCTGGTCTCCAGAGGCCCCAGGATCACAGTTTTTAAATCTGTTTTGGGGTTTTTTTGTTTTGTGGGAATTTTCACCACAAAAGTATATTATCATCTTGGTCCTACAGTATGATGTAAAATAAAATGTAATCTTAAAGTGCTGGCCCTGTGTCACAATCTAGTTTTAATAGATGAATTGCCTGGGACCATGTTGTGGTTGTTGTTGTTGTTGTGGTCCAATGTGCCCAATAACACCGTAATCCACCAATGTTTAGATACAAACGTTTCTTTTGAATCACAGGCTGTTAGTGTTGAACAGTTCAAATACATTTAGAAAATGGATGGAAAATGAATTTCAAATACATAATTTAATGCAAAAATTTCATTAAGTTAAAAGTTAATTAATTTAAAGTTTTTTTTATAGTGAACCTCCCGCCAACATTATCCAGCAAATACTCTGGCACATGCCCAAGAATTGGAGAGATGTAACCAAAAAAAGGAGAAGTGAAATCAGCAGTAGTGAAACTGAGGTACTGTTAAATAAACCTGGAAGTAAAGAAGATTTCCCAGAGCATCGGTACTGGCGTTACAGGATAACCAAAAGCATCTCAGAGCAGTGTGTAAGCGACTCACAAGCTGAACGCAACCAATATCATCCAAGGGCTTTTAATAGTCTTAATTTGGATGCATAGAGCAACAGCATTTTTGTACTAATCCACTCCTTATATATATCTAAATTTGATTATATTATATTAATGCGGGTTTTTTATCTGGCATTTCATGAAAAGTCAAATATATTCAAGTCAAGTCAAGTCTTGTGACAGCTTTGTGACCCACCTCACTGTTGTAGAGCCAGAGTCTCATGTCCTCCTCCTTGATGCGGAGCCTCTGGGACAGGTAGAGGTGGATGTCCTTGATGGTGGCCATGCGGCTGAAGCAGCCTGTGTAGGCCAAGACCCTCTTCAGGGGAGCGTTGGGGGACGGCACGCTACCTGCTAACGGGCAGGACAGGAACATTCACAAACTGACCCAAACACCAAGCCACAGCACAAATTTGGAGTTTTGTTCATTTTACTTTTTTGGCCCTTGTGTGTTTTAAAACTCATATTGGCTACACACAAGCTCACAACAACAGCATTCTGGTGACTGAGGATTAGTTGTAAGGAAGCAGCAAGAGGCTTTTTTTGTCAATCAGCACAGATTAATTTAGTGGATTAAGTGGACTCAGATTGGATTAAATCACATACAAACCAATCAATACCATTCCTGGTTATTACAATATAAACATACACATTTAAAAACTTTACGTAACTGGCTTCAAAATGATTAATGAAACTATCTGATTTAATCAGACTTTTAAATGTTATTATTTCCCATCTACACAGATTTGCTATTCAATTCTACCCCTCTACACTTGTTTGAGTGCTCTACTCGGGCTGTCAGGAAGACATTATGCGGAATATGATGGATAAGTAGATCAATTTGAGATATTTAGCCACAAGGCTGAGTCTTAATGGCCAGCAACGACAAGCCGCTGCTTATGAGTCATGATGGTAGCCAAAGCTCCACTAGGGTCTGAAACCCGATATGTTGGCTTGATTCGGACCAGCACTCCCATGCTGAGTGCTGACGCCTGATTACCCTGGAGTAAATCAGTACAGCTCCACTTTATGCTTTGTCATCTGCTTTCTTTTTGCAGCGAGACATTTCCAGTTCGTCTATATATCCATTTAGCCATCATACAAAAGGATAAATACAGAAATCCAGCTTCAATTATTGTGTGAGTGAGTTGGTCTGTATATAGTCTTTTCATTGTGAGAACATTGGATGCGATTTAACATTTTGCTAAGCCCCACCCCCCACTGCTACCCCTTCAAGCTGTCAGAGCTACACCAAGCCCACACTGTTACTCCCTGCATAAATATTGTCTCATTTTTGGGGGAAAAAATAAAATGATAAATTACCTTCAGTAGCTAGCGTACCGTAGTGCTACCACTAATTAATGATGTGCTAACATACTTAGCTCATTTTTGCTCCTCAGGTTTTTACGTAGAAATGTATTTCTCTCTCCAATCTCTCCAGGTATCACTCAAAACGAGTATCACTCCTAACGGTAACACATGGCTAGCTCCAAATCCACACAACCAACATGAAAATGAAGGAAATTGCTATGAGAGTCTGTGAAGCACAGACGTATAGTTGTCTGAACCTGGCCGGAGCTGGCCGATGCTATGATTGGCCAGTCTGCGCTTGAGGGGCGGGACTTAGAAAAGGGTCAATTAACTGAAGCGAAAGGGACTGATATAAAAAGGTCTTGATGTGGTACAATCAACAGTCATCGACATGGAAACCTCAACAACAGAACAGCGAGCTTTACGAGCTGCCTCATCCAAATGCTGGAGGTCCTGGTTCAACAATATGAAGTTAGCCAGAGAGAAGACTCTTCACTCTGTTGGAGTTGTTGAACTACAGAAGCACTTGGACGTGGACTTTTATCAATTATGGTGATTTATTTTCCTGAATTTCTGTTTTTGTGTTGTCATTTTGTTTGACTGATCAGAAAGTTCTGAGTGTAGAAATACAGTCGGATTAGACAGACACATTCAAATTTGATACGTTTTCAGGTGTTCAAAGAACAAAGCGATTTTCCAAAGCCCAAATCCTCACAGCAGAGTAGATATATGCCTAAAATTAAGATCATGTCCCAGACTGTTTCAAATATTATACTTTAAACGATTTGTTAAGTTTGTCATGATTTAGAATACTTCTAATGCAGATGAGTGAAGAGCACTAGAACAAGTGTGGTCAAAACATATAATACTTGAATGGCAAGCTCTGTGAAGATTGAAATAGTTTGAATTATGAAACTTTTAGATCAGCAGTCTGTCCCCTTCATGGGCCATTGGTTCATTCTACTGCCCACCCCAGAAACCTGCCAGGGCTGGATCAGTCCACTTTAGGAGGATTAAAAGGGGGGGGATGCGGGGTAGCTCAATGAAGCATTTGTCGACGGCTTGCTCTGGTCTTGCTGCAGGCTTACGTTACCTCTTGGTGGGGGTAAATACGGTGGGAACATTCGCAGGCTGGTCATACCCATATTGACCCAGATGTTGGACTGGGGGGAGCGCGTGGCCGGCTGCTGGCGGAGGAAGAGGAGGTAGCGTGGGAAGAGCTCCAGCTCTGCTTGGCCTGTCTTGCTCTCCAGGATAACCTGCAGGGGAGGAAGGGAAAGTTTTATACTTTCCATGCATTGAAACCAGAGTGGTAAAACCAGATCGGTCTGGAAACCTTTGACCGCTTCATTAGTGGATTTCACCTGTTCAAGACCAGATAAAACAAATGATCCATTATCACCTTTTAGTTATGGTCCATTAAATGTTTCAAATAGACTTTATTCAAATGAACCAAGAGCTGAAAGCTTGGACTCATATGAACTTACAGGTAATTGAGTTCATTGCACAGTTTTTAGCTTTATTGGCATAACTGCAAACAAACCAATGTTGTCAAAGCATGTTAACAAACTACACGATTATAATAAACAACAACAATACAAAAGGCCAGATTAAAAAAACCAAAGGCCTACAGCTATTTCTCTCCCTCCCTTTTAACTCAGGCTGAACACTGTCTCTCTCCCTCCTGGCTGTTGGAGCCTCATCCTCATGGATCTTTGTCCTCCAGGTGATCCAGCCTCTCCTCTCGTTTCCCTCTCTCACTCCCTCTGTGTGCTTCCTTCCATCTCCTATCTGTATGAATGATGTGCGTCCATTTATCTTCTTATGCGTTTGTGTGTCTTCTTTCTAAGTTCCATGGTGGTCGGCAGGATGTGTGGCTCAGGCTCTAGCAGTCTGGTGAAGCTGCTTCCCCCAGATCCGTTTTCTTCATATATGTATACTGTGTATACTTTTTGTCATTTGGATTGTCGGTACTGTCATTTTATGTTGGTTATTCTGTGCACACTGCATCTTTTGCATGTCTGTCCATCAGTTACTCTTCCTGAGGGGAGTTTGTGCCAAAGGGGAAGAAAATGTCTCCTGGTTTTTCTGAGACATCACTTTCATGAGAATGGGACGGGTGGACGCATGTAGATGGAGGGACAGACAACCCCAAAACATAATGTCTTCGGCCCCTGGGGGGATTAATACAGAATGCCTTCCTTCTTCTCAAATTACAAACCGACTTCTGGTTTCCCTACTACACAATGACGAATGATTAGTGATATTGCCCTCACGTTCAGCTTTAGTTCAAAATAAAGTTGTTTGCGGGCCTCTGCTGAACCATGTCTGATTGCCTGTCCACTTGTGCTTGTTGCCCGGCTGCCCTTGCATCACAGTGATAGTGAGGTTCATCAGCTGTTGGGAGGATGTGTATTACAGACTGCATTCACTCACCGGTCGTGGCAGGCTGAGGTTGGCACCGTACCAATGGTAGAGTGCCCTCCACACCGGCTCTGGCACCGTCTCAAAGTCTCTGCCAGGCACCAGCTGCAAGGAGCGCTTCAGCCTGCCCCCCTCCATGGTTAACGTAGGGGCCTGCAGGGGAACAGCACGGACATCAGCATCTCAATACGTGCACAAAAGACCCTATTCTGCCTACTTGGATGACAGATAATAGACAGACAGTATCCTAATGCTATGCACAGGCTGGCAGCCTGCAATCACTACAGCATGATGTAGAGATAAGACAAGAGAAAAAGGAAGCACCATCTGGTCCCTGAGAGCCTTTGCCAGATCAGGAGGAGTGCCTACTAATTAGGAATCTCAGATGTTTTTTTCTGTCAAACCAAAGAAGAAGCTGGCTGATGTAACCATCAGGTTTTCATCTACAAACAACACAAACTGCTGCAAACACTACACAAGATTATTTTCAACAGAATGAAAATGTGTATTGTAAGCTGAAGGTACAGCTTATAACACCCACTCTAGCCTAAAAGTTCTATTTCTGATTATACATTTTTATCTGTTCGTCAAATTATTTCTAACCGGTTTTTATTCACAAAGCGTCCGACACATTCTGAGCTGCTCTTTATAAGTATTCCATAAATGTGTCCCTTCACTTTTATACATCAACACTTTGTTTCTTAAACATGCACATTCCTCTAAATTCAGATACGTTTTCTCAAATCATGTGTACTTAAACTTAAACTTTGTTTTAATCGTCACATAAATACATCTATGAAATTTGATCTCTCCATCCTAAGAATTAGGATTGGACTGATGTAAAGCGCCCGGTGAGCAACTTCAGGGTTCAGTGTCTCGCTCGTGGGAAAGAGGAGCCGGGGATTGATCTGCTAACCGTGTGATGAAAGGACGACCCGCTCTATCCCGAGCAATAAAGCTGGAGCCAGGGCATGGCTAGCTTAGCTTAGCATAAAGACAGGAAGCAGGGTGAATAGATAGCTTGGCTCTGACCAGAGTTAAAAGTACACAAGTCTCCATTAACAGATTCTGCATTCACATGTAGAATCTGTAGGCAACGGGACCACATTTTGTTATTGGAAGCATTCTGGTTTCTGTTTGTAGTCCGTGTAGTGTTGACCAATCACGTTCGAACACGCTTTGGTTGAATGCAGGCAAACAGTCCGTGTGGAGAGCGAAAGAGGCAGAACACAATGGCCAAAATTTAATCTCGGAACCCACCAGCTATCGCCTGTCGACGATTTCACTTTCTGTTGGTTTGAAATTAGCTTGGTACTGGTGCTTGTGAAAACATCTGGTCGTAAACATCGTCTCTGCACTCCCACTCCAGTCTCGCATCTCAAGTTGCTAATGGCAGTGTTAACAACAAGCCCCCAGAGGCCTGGAGGACTGCATTCAAAATACAGTTTGGGAGCTGCATGTAACCATGGCAATATTGATACTGGCCATTTAAATGTATTTAAATTGGGTCTTTTTCTGTACTTTCACACTGAATCGCAATCTCTCACACACACGCACGCACGCACACGCACTTGCCTTCATGGGGTCGGTATTGACCAGAGGCTGGTTATCGATGGCTCCAGGTCTTTGTGCTGCCAGCTGGGAGGGAAGGTGGCCGTTGGCTCCAGAAAAACACTGATTATTGTTGTCTGATACATTGTGCTGACGGGCAAAACAGCTCTC
>NW_022280094.1:1307260-1311930 GCF_004355925.1 Anarrhichthys ocellatus
ATACACACATACACACACATACATACATATACATATATACACACATACACACATACATACACACATACATATAACATCAAATGTAATGTTCTGCCCGAGATGGAGAAATGATTTCCTCTTGAACCCATACAAAACCATGTGGGACCTTGTGAAAGAAACACTAAAGTAACCATATACTCATATACCTGAGGTAAACACCTTGAGACTTGCTTTCTATTTGAATGAGCAAGTTGGAACTACAGAAGCACCAATGCATTTAGTATTTTCAAAAATCATTGTAATAAGATACTAAGCCCTCCTAAGTCAACCTTCACAACAATACACTGCATATGAAGCGACACAGGCTCTGACATTGTGAAAGGGAAAATTCACCACCTTTTATGTGGATGTCCAATCAGTGTTGACGGTAAATGTAGACGATTGAAGCAATAAACTCCTCAGTGCTGCTGTGTTGACCCACAGAAGTTTGCAGATGCAAAATCTGTTGTTCTTCCTGCATCCAGCGCGGTCATTGACATGACAGTGACGTAGCTGGAGGCGAGGAAGAACCAGGGGGTTGTATTTCAGCATGGATTTCTAGTCGAGGCGTGCTCCAGATGCTGCTCAAAAACAGAACTTCCTCGTACTCTTTGCCTGTATTGCAAACTAGCTACGATTCCAACAGTGCAAAAATGGCATCCCAAAAGATGTTATGGATGAGGACACATATCACAGTGTTTGGAATTACTCGGATATTTAGCCGTATTTACTTGGGCGAGAGACAGCCGATGAAATGCAGAGAATAAACGCTGAGGCTGCGCCTGCATTAGGCGTGCAAGAGGAAATGGCCGACCCTCGTTGTCAGATATAGCATGTAGCTAGACTACATTTACTGTCAACAATGATTGAACATCCACATAAAAAGGTCACACATTTTCCCTTTCAGTCCACAAAGGTAAGTATTAGTGTAATAATGGTGTAATAATAGTGTTAATATCAGTGCATGTCTAGATCCTTCTTTAGCTTGACTTACATATTTAACGTAGTCCTTCCACTGCTGCCACCACAGCATGGAGATGAGAAACCAGTTCTGACTTTGCTGCAGCCCATGTCTGCTCTCCCTCTCTAACCAACCCCTACACACAGACAGACAAAACATCCATTAGGCCCAACAGCATATTCTTCAAGGTGATATACAGTGACATGACAGATGAAGAGGACCGGTGTGTACCTGATGATTTGTCCCTCCTCCTCGGGACTACCAGGCCTTAGCCCCAGGACTATGTGGCACACCTGGACCAAGAGAAATACACAAAGATGGTCAAAGAACATGGAAAATGACTATAAACAAATACTGCATACCAATACGAGTTGAACAACTACTGTACAGTGTATGTGGGTGTGCGGACCTGGAAAAGCAGGTTTAGGAACTCATTGGCCAAAGCACTCTTCACACTCCAGATCTGGTAGTCTTCCAGGGTCAGGTGACCCAGCTGGTGAGGAGTAAACAACACAGGTCAGCATACACTCATCTACTGTTCTCAAAATATACACTGCACGGATGGAAGAACATCTATTCATCTGCCATGGTCTTTGTTGGTGAAAATAGCTGAGAGGGAGGTTGCTGTGGGTGCACTGGGCAGCTCCCAGTGACAGCATGTGGAACTATAGGAAGGGGAAGCTGGAGTTGAGTGTAAAGTGGTGTTGACTTTAGCTAAATCAAGGTTATAGAATCAACTTATATTACAGGGTAGAAAGCATAAAGGATTAACTTCCCGACAGCTAAATCAATGATGATTCTGTCGAGTCTTACCTTGGTTGTGTCGTGCATCTTTAGGATGCCTTCTACTATGTCTGACACGCTGCTGTGCAGTTCCTGCAAGGGAACAAAAGATATTAGCATGAAGTAGAAAACACCAGGCACCTTATCCTAAGCTACTGCTGTGAGGAGGATCACCACAGTCCTGAGTGTGAATATGTGAGATGAGTAATTCACAGGATTCTGGGATGATCATCAATATCTGTCCATTTGTCATGCCATGAATGAGAGATGCACCAATCGATCAGTCTGAAATATCAGGTGTTGTTGCCCGTCATATTTGCACACATGATGATAGTTTGACGTTGCGCACACAGCGGCACAACAGAAATGTTTGTGCATGCTGTCAATTATAGTTCTTAGAAATAAAGAAGAAAAGTTGGAACCGCCAAGAAAATTGCAATCGATGCATCTCTACCATAAATACCATATCAATATTTTCTGTTTCAATTCTTGTGGCAATCCCTGCTCTGTCCTGTCCTGTCCTTTTAGTATACCCAGCATTTTCATCTGCCATTATTACCGTATCATAAACTGCCATGAAATCAAGCTCTAAACTAATGGTTTAGGAAATTCTATTTCATTCTGAGAATAAGATGAGCAGATCAATATCGCTCACATGTCTGTGTGCACATGTACGGTGGACAACAGCCAGGCGCAGAGACTGTGCAGCTTGCCGGAGTGAGGTTGCCAGATTTGACACCATTGTGTCTTTGCAGAGACCTAAACCTGTGCTCACTGACCACGTCTTGAAATCTTAGCTACAGTCACAGACCCTGCACAGAAGGGCTGTTCACGTGGCCCAACTCTACCATCTATAAGGACGCTTTCAAAGGAATAAAATCAAAGCAGTATTTTCAGATTGTCTAGCATGTTACTAAAATTGTACAATATGAAACTTTTTTTTCTGGGCTCAAAATAAATAACTAAAGACATGAATACATGATGTACAACCTTGATAACTAGATGGAGCAGGGCTCTTTGTCCACATACAGTTCATACCTACATCTACACTCAGTGTGTGTGTGTGTGTGTGTGTGCGTGTGTGTGTACACCATAGTACGGTACGTGTCAAAACATTTTTCCCCAAAGATGGTTTCTGTCATTTTAGGTAGCTTTTTATCACACTGATCACGTTCATTTCTGACAAGTTTGGTTTTCGTTATTTGATGCTATAAAAACGGACTGTGACGTCATCATTGATAGCTGTGACTCTCTTTCGCTAATAAGCTGCATCTGTGTTCGGCTCGTGATTGGTTCTGGCGGGTGGATGGGCGGGACCTCGATACCGCGGCTCCATCCCCCAATCACAACTGCTCCCGTATCCTGGATATATTGGCCTCACCTCCAAACTGTGGGAGGAAGTGAGGATGCGTCGTCCATCTGTGTAAATAGTCGATGGATTGAACTTACAGGGAGTGTGTCCGTGCGATTGTCCTTCCACACCTCCAGCAAAGCCACCACCATTTCATGGAGTTCATCTCGAGACAGAACCCCATCACGGTCCACATCAAACACCTTGAAGCAAACTGTCGGTGAAAGAGAGCGATGTAGTGGTGAAAAACAAATCTGGTTATGAAGAACGATACTGCCTAGAAACCTAACACCAGCTGCTTAGCCTACGAGCAGGACAACAAAATCTTTCAAGCACAAATGAAAGTTCTGATGACAACAATGAGCTCCAGCACAAATCCACACTTTCCCAAAACATTTTTGCTCCTTTACATTCAAATTCCAGATAACAGCTGCAAAGAAAGGCTTTGTAGGATCACCTGAGGCGTTTGGATATATTTATTCTTTTTATTTCATTTATTTATAATGTTTACTGAGGTGAGATTCCTCCTGTAATCCCCGACAGGTTTTTAAAATCTCACCGGCACAACATGCTTCTTTTCTTTTGTTGTTGTTTTATCGTGCAAACAAATGAATCAAATCAAATATCCGTTACTGCTTACATTTCTGCCTTTCAGCGACGGGCCCCCTGCAGCACGCAGAGAGTCCACAGGAGATCTCTTTAAAGTCGATGTGATTGTCCCGATTCTCATCGAAGGCGTGAAACAAGCCTAGAAAACAAGATCAACATCAGATCATTCTTATACTAGGCAAGTCTTGAAAGAGGGATTGGATTTAAAAGCCGGAAAACCTACATAGATCCACTATGACCTCATTAATAGATTTACCTGTGTGCACTTGACCCCCACATTAGACATGAAAAAATACAGGTACCTACAGTCTTACCTTCACTCAGTGAGGCATGGATGGGAGGAGAGACCAGTGGGACAAAGGTTTCCAAGTCAAAGCGGCCGGTTCTGGACTGGGCTTTCAGTAGCCAGTAGCGCTTCTCCAAGTCGATAATGTCCGACTCCTCCACTGCAGGATCGGAAACAGAGGAAGCCAAAGTCAAACACATACTCAGTGCAACAGTATTCAGAGGGATCAGTTCTCCGAGTTCTGTAGTGTTGTTCACAGATGTAAGAAAAGTGGGAAGTTAAACTATTGGAGTGATTACTTGCACGTAAAGCTATGGTTAGCTTTCAGTCTATACTGCATGTGAATGTGGCTGACAATAACAATACGATTACACACGTATGTCCATGTAAAATGTCATAATGCAATGCAGCTATAACAGCCTTATACGTTTTCAAAATAAACATATATGGTGAGGCTCATGATGCAAACGCAGAGGTCAGTTCAAGTAGCAAGATGATGGGTATTTAAATACATGTAGCTAGGGTGGATAGCAGGATATTGTATACTATCGGTAGGTACAATAAGGTACAGTATATGTAGTCCATATCATATAAAAGTTAAGGGGGAGGGGGGGGGGGGGGGGGGGGGGGGGGGGAAAGAAAAAAAAAAAAAAAAAAAAAAA
>NW_022280094.1:1312030-1320087 GCF_004355925.1 Anarrhichthys ocellatus
GGGCGCGCCACAGAAGATAAAACAGCAATGAGATACCGTGGACGTATGTGTCGCAGTTTCAGTCTTAGAACCGTTAAACCCCCGATTAATTCATTTAATTACGTTCATTATTATTAACCATTTGTTTCAAAGTTTATGAATGGACAGAGTCCTGTTCTTGTATTCACCTCCTGCTCTTTTACATCATGTAAAGAGCAGCCTAGCTTCTTTAACAGAGTAAGGGATGCAGAGAAACCTGGTAAACACAGCTAGCTATCTCATAATGGACAATCCTGATTCCTTGGCTATACTATATGTATGTAAATGGTTTAATGTTTTTTTTATATGATTGTGTGTGAAAAAACCTCCCCATGACAACTGTGTAGCCGGATAAAAGCAAAAACCTGTACTTTATCAAATTCAAGGGTCAGACTAAAACTGAAAAAGAAGTCAAACTAAGTTGGCTTCCACAGCAGAACAGCAGACCGAGACAAGTCCAAACACACTGGGATTCTAATAAACCTTTACAAACATACTTGATGGAAACTGGTACTAAAAGGATTAGAAAATGAATCATTCAATCCTTTGACAGACAATGAATCAACAACAAGTTACATGATGCAATAGTTACAAATCAAGAAACCCAGTTATGCTGCTGCGAATGAGAGCACTTACAAGTTGTGACAAGGTGAGGAGCACATTTGACGTGATAGTGGTCATGATGCCAGGGCAAACCCTAGCTGGGGTTATGTAACCAATGGGTGGAAGAGTATTTGACACAGATCAGACCAATATAGCATATGCGGCTCTGCCAGGGTCAATGAACCAGCCTCCCTCTTTCAACATGCTAATCCACAGCTTAAGGTAATAGGATTCAGCAGCTAGTCAGCTAGCTTTTGGCACAGAGCCAAAACATATGACAGGTGTCAATTCATAGAGACAGAAATCAAATGGCAATCAATTCCCGGCAGATATCAGACCGTGGCTTCTCAGGCAGGCAATTTAACGATTTCCTGAAAGCTTGTTTTCAAGCTGCTGTTGGTCACAGTTCCAGTCAGATGGGAGGATGACCGTCGTGGTCGGCTGCTGGTGAAGCAGCACACGGGGAAAATGGACCGTCTGTGAGGGGTGTTCCTCTCTTATCCAGGTTCTGACTCCCTGTTGTCCAGAGGTGAACATCAGGGCAGCTGTAGTTGGCCTTTTTACCGCCACGGCTCAAGTCTGCTTTCTGACGCAGACGTTTCAATCTAACAGATTAAGGGGAGCACTGAGTACCAAATCAGTGATTTACAATGTGAAGGGGACTATATGGAAATGGAATGGAGGCAATAATATGAGACTGATAAATGATTGAGGACTATATGGACTAAGGCATGGACCGAGCGCTTGACAATCATGACTACCTTTCCATCTCAAAGCTGAATTGGAAAGTGCAGCTAACTCAACAAAAACAGGGAAGAACATGTCTGAGGCAATAATCATAAAACACGCACACGCTCACCCACGCAAGACTAAAAAGCAGAAGAATCAAGCTCTGAATAGCAGCTTCATTTAATACATCAGTGATTAGTCCTGGTAGACAAGGAGGAAAATAGGTACTTGTGTTGGTCATGCTGAGCATTCCTCATGACAGCTGTGCTACCGTCTGACTCCTAATCTAGAAAAGTCATTACCCGGACTATGGATCGCCTCGTGCACATCTCCCATCTTTCTTAGTTTCTACTAATATCAGTGTAGAGCTGGAGGTTACATCAGTGTAGAGCTGGAGGTTACATCAGTGTAGAGCTGGAGGTTACATCAGTGTAGAGCTGGAGGTTACATCAGTGTAGAGCTGGATTTCAAAGCTTTGTAAAGGTGGCAGAATTAGAGTGTGGCAGTTTACTCTGGCAAATGCTTAACTACCTTAACTGCATTAGTGTTAAATGAGCGTAAAGGGCATGTGACGCTGTTGTAAAGTGAAGCTTCTAATGACGACCAAGACACGTCTGGTTTTGAACGGAACACTTTACTTCCTGAAACTGCAGTATTACAACTGTTACAGTTAACAGACCGCGACATATGATTTTTGACTTAGCATCATCATTGTTGTTAGCATCAATAAGCACGTACCGTGCTACTTCTCCCACTTCAAAGTAAAAGCACTTCCTGTTTCATGCTATTCACAATAAAAGTAAATCAGGTCAATTAAGCTTCTCACATCTACAGCTTAACAACATAAACAGTGTTACACAAGCAACATGAACCATATTAATAATGTTATGCAACCAAAACAATTCACAACAGACGCAACCTTTTGGTACTTGACTGTTTTCAATCTTAGGTTCTACGAACACATCTTGGTTGTTACCATGAAAGTTCTGGAGGTTTGATATCCAGCCCTATTCACAACAACGACAAATATACATTTCTATTCATTTCTCTGTAAACAAATGACAAAACTAACCAGAGAAAGTGCCCTTATCTGTCAATGTGAATCAAAAGGGTGAACAACCAAACATAGTTCAAACAAAGCCTTCCAATAATGGCTGTTCCAGAGGAGAGCATGAACATCAGTCACAAGGTCTCTACACTGAAGAACAGTCACTTTACTGCTGCCGTCTCTATGGCAGGGGCCTCGTCTGGACTGATACCCACCTAGAGGTGCGACTCTCCCCGAGTGACAGCAGAGATACCATACCATTATCCAGGGAACATCCTTAGAGAGGTGCTGCCACAGCCAGCATGTACCATAGCAAACTCCCCGTGATAGCGGCTCACAGAAACTACGTCATCCTGTCCTCATGGCCGTTATTCCCACAGATTTCTACGCTCATAACACTGTGACGGTGTCCGCTAGCAAAGGATTCGAGCTCTGTCATGAGTCAAGCTTCGCGTTCTGGTTCTGGCAAGAGTTAAGAACCAGGTTTGTGTCGGCCACTCTCTCTCCCCAACACACACAGACACAGACACTAAGTTAAGAGGATAAACTGGTAGCAGGCAGATTAAAGGCAGCGTCCAGCTTTTTTCCAGCCCTCTGTCCTTAATTGGCAAAATAAAGCCTGGCTAAATTTACTTGTCCGACAACTTTTAAAAACTGCATTACTGTCAATGTTTACATGCACACTCGCATTCTACTATTATTCCGAATATGACAGCCCCTATTTCTGATCGGAAACAGAAAAACACACACTTTTAAGCATCATGAAGGACTTGAATATCAATGAAATCTAAATATCGCCATGCCGACCTTTTTGAAGAAGGTGCTTGAAGTAATGAAAGTAGGAGGCTATGTTCACACGGGCCAACAATTCCGCCACCGGGGGAAAACTTTGAAAAAACATATTTTGATGTAAAGTAGCTAAATGGCACATGCAGATCCTGACGTTTCACTTTTCCATAGTTTGACCTAATAAACGACACGTTAGGGCATCGACCCGAAAAAACACAGCCGAGAATGAATATGCACGGCTGCATGTAAACAGGATTTTAGTGGAAAATTAATTTTCATTAAGCATGAAAACAGCTTATTAGGAATATTGTCTGTTTCGTAATAAGGGCAAAAAACTGGATATTTGGTGCACGTAAACATAGTCACTGTCGATTGTTTTTATTTTCCATGCACTGTCCTAAAAATATGTATAGCACTGGAAATAAATGAATTTCTACAGTAAATGGTCTTACAAGGACGGAGGCTAAATGTTGACATATACAACAACACAACTTCTCTTGGACTTGCAAATATATGTATCTTGCCAACATACCACAGTCACACCAACAACAGGAAGGAACAACTGCAAAACAGGTTGTGAAGCACAGTCTAACAACCGCGCCTCGAGTCCACAGGTGCCACATTTACCTCCTTATGTCCAGTAATTTCCCCACTAGAGTCATGTTCTGGTCATGTTCTGTCCTGTTGGGGTCTATAAGACCAGCAAACAGCCATCAGTTGTTTTGAGAGAGAACTCTGCCAGCTAATTCACTATATACTGACAAATACAAATCAAATTCAGTATTTCCATGAACAAGAAGGTCAATAAAAATAAAGGCAAAATGTTTGAGTGGAATTTACGCCCGTTCTGATTCACTTGGCATGACTTCATTTTCTGAGGTCATTTTAATAAAGCAAAGAAACAACCATAAAAATATAGACTGCTGCCACTCAAAGGTTTGTGGTCACCTGCCACAAAAGCTTGTTTCCTTACAGTCAGTTGGCTGAGAGGACTGCTCTATAGTTCTGAATTGTCTTTCATGCTTCGAGGTTGTTGTCCTCTTTACAAATATATGATATAAAAAGGGTTTACAAAAAAGGTCTTGTTTTGTACATGGAGAACAAAATGCTAGACAATGGTTCAATGAGCCTGACAATTGTGAAAGAGATAAAGATCCCTCTGAGCAACAGTTGAATAAGACTAGAAGAATAGAAGAAATCGGTCATTGGTGAAAGAAACTAACTGGAAGCTTAGCATCAAAATGTATGCGGCTTTAAATAGGAACAGCTTCCTGTTTCAGTGTCACGTGCACAATAATAATAATAATACAGCCAATAAGCTGCAATATTATCAGGTGTGTCTCTTAAGCAAAGCTATTCTTAAAACATCACAATACAATTAGAAGGTTGGTGTAGGGTTAGCACTGTTGGAAGATCAGCTGAACACACTATGGGCGGACAAATCACAGTTTGAACCTCTTCAATGGAACCTTTTGGGCGGAGGGCCCAAAGAAAAAACGGCTACCCAAAATATTTAGAGCCCAAATGCACCGTTGGGTTCAGTAATGATCGAGGGTCACGTATGCTTAGACAAAAAATGGTTACGAGTATTCTCCCTGACATGTAACACTGTTTGGACGTGGACGTGGGTTTGAACCTTTTAATTATTCTTTTTGGGCCAAAACTGTTTCAAATGAAAATAATAGTCTGAATTGTACTTTTTTTGGTCTCTGTTGAAATAGTCATTACATCACAGGTGACCCCAAACTTTGAACTGTATATTTACACTTGATCTGCAGTTGACCCCTGAATAACTTGAGCAGCTGAATACCATCCATGTTACCACCGGTTACACCAACATTAGGCAAGAATAACACCAGCCACTCAAAAGGTTACTGAGAGTCAACTGTGGCAGGTGAAGCTGTCTTCAAATAAAAGAAATACAGATGTAACAGCTCTCAAGCATCTACAAACACATTGACTAGTGCAGTCTGCAAGGTGCAGTGCAGAGGGTGTCAGAGAGGAAACGGAGGGAGGAGAGACACCTGGTTTGGTGAAGGAGAGAAGGATTAATGAAAAAGGGATATTTGAGTGAAAGGAGGACAGCGGATGAATCGGGGTGATACGTTGAGCTTGACAGTCATTTCCTGAGCTGCCACTGATGAGGCCAAAGCCAAGTGAAAGTACTTCTGAGTCCTAGCAAATAAACTCAAATCAGACAAGCTAAAACAGGCTTATATTAGAAACATGTCTTTATTCCTCACTGTTTTTAATAACATGTTACAACACCTGACTTATGATCTGCTCCAATTTGATCAATTCTCAACATTTCCTCCATGTTTACCAGCTGTTGTTTACCTGTTTACCTGCCATAACTAATTCTACCAGTACAAGGACAGTCGTGTCCTACTCTGCTCATCTTAGTTCATCAATTTAACAGAAGTACTGTTTCCATTCCAGCAGTTCCAAGGGCATAAGCCCCATTATTATGTTATGTTTTATGATCATGTCTCAGGTACGTCACCAATAAAAGCTTGGTATACCTGTACAATAATGTCTCACATGGTGAATTCAGCACAATGTATACTTCCACAGCATTGATTCCACTAGTAAGACAATGTAGTCATGTCATACTCAGATGAGTAGCACAAGTTACCGTTCCCATTCACAAATTCATTCCAACGCTGCTTCTTTCTTTTTCATTGGTGTTGAGCTGCTGTCAACAAGTAAACACATCTGCCTCTGTGTATGCAGACACATTGATTGTGTCGAGTGTTTTCGGGACTCACAGTGTGTGACGCCAGCCAGTGTCTGGTAGAAGGTAGGCGTGTCGCTGTCGTCTGTGAGCGTAACACACACTCCTCCAGACAGAAGCCATCTGGATAAAGTGAAGGCCTCCTTGTTCTGTAGCAGCCAGTTCCTGAAGCGCTCATAGTTCACCTTGTCGCCCTGTCACAGCACACACACACACACACACACACACACACACACACACACACACACACGTTAAGCGGGTCAAAAGCAGAAGATGTTCCGCATGTGTCGGGACTCTGTGTCCCCTTATTTTTCATATTCACTCAGTTTCCAATACAAATTACTGTCTGAATTCAACTTTAAATACAGTGAGCTCTGACTTGGAAACACCTTACAGTACCAGTTGGTTTTGATAGAACCAGTAATACCCTGTATTAGATTAGATATGACCCCCTAATTACCTTGTTTTCAATTATTTGTAAAGTTCTGACAAATTTTTGAATACTTTAAATGCTGCATACATCACAATCAAAGTTCCATGCACATGAATTGTATTAGACTGTAAGCAAAAACCAAAAAATTTTAGAGGCGGACATCTCAAAAGCAGGCAAAATGTAATCAAAGCTATCCACAATGGACAAGGGATGTAAAATACACTGGAAATGTGGAAATTAACCAACAGAAGAACACTCCGAGTTGACGGCAAAATGGAGAGAATGCATCTAACATAACATATTAATAAGGAATGTCCATAACCAGTACTGGGGCCGATTCTGGAATATTTCCACGGATTGGTATCTCATTTGTAACGGACACTGACAGATGCTTTCGTCGACAGTAGGAAGTCATATCAGCTGTCACTAATTAATGATAATCTCGAAATTAAACTTGATTGTCTGGTTAAAGTTCTCACTGTAAACCACCATCTGTAGTCCGTTGACTTTGTTACACCACTGAACAACCAAGAGTGGACTAAATGTATTTGTAGTTCAGGCATGTCCAACTGAGACATTTGTCTTCTCTCTAGCTCATTGTGTAATGTCAGTCTCAGCAGTGGTATTCTCCCAATTGGGTCAAATTTAGAGTGCTACACTGTGCCTTAAAGCTGCATTCTCTCTAGTGTCCACCAGGGGGCGACTCCTCTGGTTGTATAGAAGTCTATGAGAAAATGACTCTACTTCTCTCTTGATTTATTACCTCAGTAAACATTGTAAACATGAGTTTATGGTCTCAATCTCTAGTTTCAAGTCTTCTTCAACACAGCATGATGTTCATTGAGTACATTATGGTCCATTTAGAGTCAAATAGAACATACAATGCTTTAGGGTGTGGCTATCTTGTGATTGACAGGTCATGACCACAGTGTTGTCTTGTCTGCAACGTGTTTTTCATCTTACAAATTCAACCCTTTCACAGTTTGTTTTCAGTTCATGAAAGTTAATTGTAACATTTTGATAACCTAAATATGTATTATTCAGTGTTCAGTTGTTCTTATCTCCACCCTTCTGGTTCCAAAAAACCAAGAAGGCAACGGCCGAAAAAGCTAAGATCGACTCAGTATCAGCGTGTCCCCGGATCAGGGTTCCTATAAAAGTTGATCTGGATATCCCTGATATTAATGTTATCGAACAGTGTGGATCTTTTTTGTTTTACTGTGTTGTACTTACCGAGGCTATTTGTGGTAGATCATGATTTGTACTCAAACAACCTGTAGAATAACTCACTGTACTGTCAGACTTTGTATCATACCTGTGGAATTGGCTCCATGTGGCAAACGTAACCTTTATGACCATGTGACTGTACTGATAAAAACAAACTAAAAGATATGAGCCAAGCAGATAACAAAGGTGATATGCAAGTTATGACTAGGATGGTTGTAGATGTTCATATGTATATCCATGTGGTGACAGGCAGCCTGAGGTGTTTGCTGACCTCACTGAAGCACTTCTTCAGGGAGGTCGGGACTTCTCCATCCAGGACCTGCAGAACTGCTTCTATATCTTCCCTGGCTGCATGTCCACCTAGATCACTGGCAAACAGGCTGAAAAGGTCTGTGAGCGCGGAAATACACGCACGCACGCACGCACGCGCACACACACACACACACACACACACACACACACACACACACACACAC
>NW_022280094.1:1320097-1323626 GCF_004355925.1 Anarrhichthys ocellatus
ACACACACACACACACACACACACACACACACACACACACACACACAAAGACTGTCAGAAGAGATTTCAGCTTTATCATAGGAGGGCAGGCCTCTTGGATGTAGCAGCAGTAAGGACGACAGAAGCTACAATGTCAATAACGTCCTGATGGATTAGCCTGCATGCAGCACATCCACCACAGCCAGAAGAACAAGACTAAAGAGAGAGAGACAGAGGAAGACGAAGAGACTAAGTGGTACATTTGGGCAAAAAACATCCAATCACAGCTCTTAAAATGCTGACGTACACTATTAAGGGGAGGCAAAACATGAAGATGGGGCTTTGTAGAAAAATATATTCAGTAGCTTAAAATCAATTCAGTCAAAGTTTGGGACATTTTGGGATGAATTCAGCAGTGACAGTGCAATGTTTTGTTCCCAACTGTTGTATCAAAGTATTCAGAATTTGCTGCAGCTCTGATTTGCACCACTGGCTGGCTTCTTCTCCATAGCAACAGCAGACAGGGGTTCATGTGTAGCATTTAGAGGCATCCGCCGCGTCAAAAACATAAAGCTACAGTATAATAAAAGTATCCAGGAGACTTCTCTGTTTTATATTGAGGAACACTGAGGTTACATTTAAAAGAAAACTTGAAAAGATAGGTGGAAATACTTTAGAATCTGCTGGAGTAACTGCTGCAGGAAAATACTGCACAAGCAATACCAACATTGTTTTAACGGATGTGGGGAAATCCCACATCACCACTCCGATGTCCAATCAAAAGTTTGACTTCTAAGTCTAAAATTCAGATGATAATACCCACATCTTCCTTTGATCTTCTGCGTCAGTTGGCCTATAGAGAAAGCACAGCAGCATTTCCTTTAAACCCGACTCCCAGCCGTCGGTCCAGGCTTGTTCTCGGGCTCTTACACATGAACAGAACAGAGCTCTGGATTCTGCTGTTAGTGTATTTTACAACTTTTAAGACCAAACAATTAAAATAAGGGCTAGTCAAATGTTTGTACTGGGAAGTTCTAAAAATAAATTATACACTGAGGTACAGACATCTCTTGCCAAATGTAAGTCTATGGAAAAAGTCTTTTTGGGCCTCATGGCACCGTTTGACCACTATGTCAAATTAGCTTCAAAGCCTGGCGCTCCTCCTGGGGGCTTCAATGTACTGCTGTGGATCGGGGCAGCAAAATGTATTTCAGCCACCAACAGTTACTTTTAGTGTACACTATATATTCTAAATATTTTCACCACTTCATCTTGCTGTCAGACAGCCCTTTCTGAACTGAAGCCTATGTATCCATCTATACTGTCTTCAGAGCCACAGGTCTCTGTTGACAAAACCAGTAATTGTAACCTCACAGAACACGATAGTTGCTGGTCTACCGTTGCCTCGATTCAAACTAAACTAAACTTTCAAAACCCAAAAGTCCCACAATAACACAAACAGACTAAACAACTTCCCTGTTCAGTGAGGTGACATTTTTGTCAAATGAGTCTTGTGGCTTTGAAGAGATCATAGATAACGTAGTCAATATAGAGCACACTTGAACTGAGATTGATTTCTTTATGTGAGCCTTTCTTTTAGTCGGCTACCTTACGTTTTGTCCACAGCAGTACAACGCTTTGCTTCCATGCAGTAAGTCCTGTCTGCTTCTCCAAACTGCTGCAAATCTAGAAGTCTATGGATCAGTACATATAACCTCAATACCCAAACCATTCCTTTCATCAACACTTGCACTACATATACAGAAGGGAGGACTCACACTGTAACTGTATACTTCAGAACACTTACTGAGTAAGACCAACTACAGCATTTGCTGTAAACCCATTTTCTGACAATGATATGAAATATGGTATTTGTAGTTTATGGTCATGGGTGGTTGGAAACATCTATACACTGCGACGTTTAGGAGAACAACAAAAAAACAAGTGTATATTACCAACACAGACTTCCTGTTTACTCATCAGGAACAACTTACACTTGGCCTTCTCCTCATCGCGTCCTCTGGTCAGAAGCACCAGACCCACGATCAGATTGTTGAAGTGCAGCCCTTTGGACGAGCCTCCGAATGAGGTGTAGATCACCTGAAACACATGCAAAACACGGCACAATGTGAAAACAAATAGAGAACCGCATAATCACCTCATGCTCACCCTGTATCCAACATGATCAATAAGTCCATTCATTTTATTATAGCACTGACAACAGGGAAACGAGGGGATGCGTCACCAGTGAATTTGATTACAGCATTTCCTCACGTCCACATCAATGCAACTGTATTTAATGAAAAATAAAATGGGTTGATATCAACATCACAAACACCTGGAATATCTCCTACAATCTAATAAAGCAGCTATGCAATTAAGGCGTTTTAATAATGTCACACCTATTATGAAGTAATGTGCTGAGAATGAGAGGCTTTGTTTGAGGACATGTCCCATTGGCCAAACATAATTCATACTTATGTAGCAGAACAGGCTAATGAGCTGTTAAACAGCCGGGGTAACACAGAAAGGATTACTTTGATTATTGTGGGGACACCTTTGTTCTAAAGTTATGTTTTAGTTTCAGTCTTTGTTTTTCTGCACGATTGTGGCCAAAATGATAATCAAGAATATTTTGATCAATATTGAGATCAAGGTTATTCATCACAATTATTTATTGATTCCAGGACCATAATATTGTATTACACTTTCCCCTTTTAACAAACAGAACACTGCTTTCACTTCCATGTTGTGCTCTGTTCCTGGTATTGTTTAAGACTCATTCATCATGAGTCAGCATCTCATCAGCATCTCTAAGAAGCAAAATGTAAAGAAGATTGAACCACAACGTTTGAAGCTAAATGTTACTCTTCTACTCTGGACTGCAGTGGCAGCAGTAAGGATCGTTTTTTTACAGACAGCAGGGGGCGCAACACTGCATGAGCAGCGCCATAACAGATAGATCTTTACTTTGTATGTACACTTTTGTTCTTAAAGCCCCTTTCAATTTGAGAGGAACTTCTGTACATGATAGGTAAATACAGCAAACACAGCAGCAACATTTGTGAGCTTTGTGAAAGATTGTAGAAATAATTCATTTCTTTCAGGTAAAAATACAGGATGAGAATAATACTTCCGTTTCTGATACTGGCGTTAGAATCATATTAAAGGTTGCTTCATGAGCCAGTGCCTGTCATGCTAAAAACTACAAAAAATAAAATGTATCACCATCAGCATAAAGCTGTTTCTAACAGCCTTCAAAAATGTAAATGTGCTCAGATCTGTACTCGGGGCCCTGTTAAGCTGCACTCAGAGCATGAAGAAGGTTACAAAGCAGTGTGTGTGTGTGTGTGTGTGTGTGTGTGTGTGTGTGTGTGTGTGTGCCTGAAGTTCACTTGTATGGACGTGAGCTGTGGACAACTGTCCATGTCAGTGGGTGACTGACATACATACATATATATACATATACATATATATATATATACATATACATATATATATACACATATACATATACACATATACATATACATACATATACATATACACA
>NW_022280094.1:1333626-1352089 GCF_004355925.1 Anarrhichthys ocellatus
ATACATATATATACACATACATATATATACATATATATATAAACATTGGAAGAGTGAATATGACTAATGTTTCTGGCCATGTTTCTGTTTGAGCAGACCAGCAGCAACCTTAGATCTGGACCGCTGTCACCGCAGTAACTGCTGCCATGGTGACAAAGGAAAAGAGGAAGCAGAGATGCTGAGAGAAAGAGAGAGAAGACGCATGCTCTGATGTTCAATAGTAAATGGATTGCATTTACATTCCCATATCTGGACTTGCTTATTGGCCAGTAAAGAGTAACGAACCGACACCAGTAAGTTGTATAGTATGCAAGGGTTTTACCCGATCGGTACTGAGCATGTGCAGCTCTCAATAGAGAGGAAAAAGGAGCCAGAGGGCTCGCTCGTTAGCTACCGAACGCTCAAGCAGCACTCTCAGATACGTCTTCCTGTTAGTGTTCTCCTGGTATCCTCTGCTTGGAACCGCTAGCTAATATTACCAAATATTGATCCCTATGTCCCACCACACACACACACAACAATATCACCCAAGTCTTCTCCATTTTGAACATGTACTTCATCAGATATCCTCTGTCACCTCAGTTCTACAGGACACACATATTGCAGGGGACACTGGATGCTCACTCCTCACTTAACCTATCCTATTGTTGGTGGCTACCTTCAGCGTCTCACTGTAACTATCACTTTAGATTAACCATCATGGTCAATGGTACACGGCGTGTGACATTACTGTGGCTTACCTCTGCAACTTTAGGGGGAACTCCATCTCCCAGCACTTCCCTGTAGAAGCACTGCTGGGTCATGTAGTAGGTGAGGCCGCTCGTTCTCTTGAAGGCATCTTTCAGCCGCTTCAATTCAACATCAGTGACTAGAGAGAAAAAGACAGGAGAAGAAAAGAGATCATAAGCAAACTGTTATAAAACAATCTGCTAACAGGACCAACAGTAAGCACAGCACAAACAAGAGCAGTGTAATGCTAATAAGACTTTAACAAGCACTGTTTTCGACTGAACAAAGATTTAAGTTTGTCCTGAGTAACCAGGACATTGTTTTTGGAAAGTCAAGTTGCTAATGCAATTTTCTAGGAATTATCAAAGTCTCAAAATTCCCAGAAACAAAAAAAAAAAAAAAAAAATCAGGAACATATGAAACACTGCATATGATTAGGAAAATAAAACTGAGACAAAGGTTTTCGTGTTTTGGGTGAAACAAACGAAAAATAGACCGACAAAATGCTCAAAATGTCTCAAATGGACATCACATCTCACTTTTACGTTCGCACGCACACGCAGGTATACCAAAAACAAGGGCTTTGAACTGAACAATTTCAGTCATCAACACTTGGAAATCTGACTGAGTTGCAGCTTCCATGTGTTCACACCTCAGCTACATGATCAAAATGTTGACAGAACTTAATCGATGACCCACAGAGCTGATATGTGAATGATGAAAAAGCAATAATGAATAGATGGTCATGATAGCTCAGCCCATAACTCACGGCCAATGTGCCATCAATAGTCATATTTCAGTCAGTCAGAGTCAAATGCATCAAAGAATTGACCATTTGTAGCAAACGGTAATAGAGACAGGCAGAAAAAGGCTCTGCTGTCAGACAGAGCTCTTAAAGTATCTGAGCAGCAACAAGAACTCAGTTTTCATACAAATCGAAGCACATCAGAATGAGACTGATGATGAAGGGAGCTGCAGCAGCAAAACACTGCAGCATGACGGTAGAGCAGTAGTGGTGAAAAGTGTCAGGTTACAGTCGGCTTGTTTGAGATGATCCAGGCCTGAGCACGATCGATGCAAAACAACGCAGCACGTTAGATCTCTGCCTGAGTTTATCCTGACCTGCTTTGGCGTCATGGAGACATAAGCTAAGACAACCCCATGAGATCAGGGCGGCTGCAGTATTGGAACCAGGCACCTCACTTGTTATCCACCATTGTGGTGTCTGCAGCAGCACCAGACAGTGAAGTGGCGTTACTGCTCGTGGACAGGTTGGTATTTGTAAAATACTAGTACAGTGTAGTTATTACATTTACTCATTAGCAACCTTACTAATGGCTGAGAGTAATATGTAGGCGACGTTAACAACCTTGCTAACGCCAGGATGTGATATGAAGCCAACGTTAGCGACCTTGCTAACAGAGTGTAATATGTAGACAACGCTAATGACCTCACTAAGCGCTCAGTGTAATATATAGCTAACATTAGCAATGTTGCCAACACAGAGTATAATATGTTGCCAATGTCAGCAGCCTCGGTAAGGGGTCAGTAACATGTAGCCAATCAGAGGGGGGGGGGGGGATGTTTTTGATACGTTAAATTTAATCATTAACCAAAGTGGGCCTGTATAGACAAAGCCTGTTCGGCTAAGTCTTACAGCTGTTAAACTGAATTTTAATAAAACAATTTTGGAAGTTGAACTTTTTTAATACTTTAATGCATTTTTATATTTAATTCATCAAGTAGTGCAACATATATTCAGTAACTTGCCTTGTCCTTTCAGACAAATAGGGAATACAATATTAAATAACAAAACAAAAGGTTAAATGCTGATTTAACATGCCCAAATTCAAGCCTCCTTTCAGGACCATGGATAGCGCCACTTGACAAGGCGTGCCAAAACACCCATTTAGAAACTTCAATATTTAATAGAAAATACAGACAAGTCATCAGCTACACCTCAGCAGGCCTCTCAACTTCAACTGTTTTCACATAGGACTGTTGCTACACTTCTGCAGTGGCAAAGATGTGGAAATGTGTGTGGAGATTTGTCTGCACCACTCTTTTCACACTGTGCCTCAGTAGCAATTCAGCCTCCACACAACCAGTCAACGGCAGCGCCCAATGGAACGGACAAGACTAGCCGTAGTTAGGACAGCTTCTTTAAAAAGAGTTGCTACATGGTACCATCATGGATATTTTTGGGAATGTATCACACTTCTACTCACTATCACCACTTTTGATCTCTCTCTTATTTCACCCAAGCAACCACAACTCTCCATCAACAATCAGGTCACGTTACTGGTATTTCTTATCGGCTCTACTCTGAACAGCAGTTGAGTGAGTGGTAATCCATTGCTTCACAGTCTAACCCTTTCACAACATCAACGTGAGCTAATTATATTACTGTGCTGTTCCTGTCATATGGAAAAGCACTCACGCCGTGCTGCATCTTCAGCTCGGACTCTACACTTCTACCATCTGCATGGAAAATATCAGCATGAATGGAATTGATGCAGAAATACAGTTGTGCCAAATTTGTGCATTGTTAATTCTGTAAGCGTCTAAGTTGACTTGTTTGCCTTCATTCACAGCACCGCCGTGCTGTCTCTCTCCTCTATCAAAAACTATACTGCCTCGCCTTTCTGGTTTACAGAGACTTAAAAAATGAAATCATTAATAGTTTTTACTCAACGGTGTACTTCAACAAATATCTCTATCTTCCAAAGTCCAAATAACAACAAAAGTGAATGTAACCATGAGTAAAACAGTCAAGATTTGATTGCAGGGTGAGACAGGAACACTCCTATTGAACAGACACACACACACACCTTTTACAAAGTATATATTGGTTTGCCTTGTGAACTTTTTTCTCTCCACAGTAACCATTCATACAGCTGTAAGACGTTACTCTAGCAGAGACTCAACACAGTTTCTTTTTGACTGTGGTCAGTTGGCTTTAAAAAGCCAAATCAAATGCCCTCAAAGAGCGCCCTCGGCTCCATGAATCATTTATTTTTTGTCATTCAAATACATGACTTGTATTTTGCTGCGCTCTCTTCCAAAACCTTTGTCCTAACCTAATCTACTGCTACACTACAAACAAAGGGATCTGAAGAAGCAAATGAAGCAAATAAAAGAGGAAACAATAACAGGACGCTGGTGTTGACAGAATTGATGTAATAGAGGATTGATGAGGACTTGGTGGGAATTTAACTGAATAGAGCTGTTAAAATGAGGGGGTCAGCTGATAGTGAGGGAATTTTTATTTGTTTTTTACCTATTTTCACAATGGAGCTTTACAAAAATTCTCCCAATTACCTCATGTATTTAATATATTGTGGAAGATATATGACCGGTGAAGCATCAAAAGAAGTGTAAGTGCAGACTGAATGTATCTAGCTATTCAGGCTTTTCTCCCGTCAGTAAAGATTAGCAAGGCCTGGAATGAGGCTTTGTAAGACTTCCAGACTAAATAAGCACTTGACACTGAAGGGAACAGGTTTACTGTAACTGCATTAAAGGAATGCGCTAACAATTTTGGGAAATACCCTTTTTTCCCAGGAAGCATAAAGTGTAAAAGTGTCTTCTTGCTGCCTGGCAATCTCACAGTGACAACAAGACTCCAGGAAGCAATCGCACCCAACCAGGAAATAGTCCCGCACTCCACCCCTCAAATAATCATGTGCTGTTTTTTACAGCTCAGTTTTTGTAAAAATGTAACAAGCGAGACATGACCTGTTAATTAGTGAGCTTCAGAGGTGACGGTAGGGAATTTAGATAGATCCCATCATAATAACTGTTGGCAAAAAAAAACAAAAAACTAATAAGCAAATATTCCAAAATGTCAAACTATTCCCTTATTTGAATAATTCACAGATTTGGTTGTTGAATTTTGTGGGACATGTTGGAGAGCACAGGTTCACAGAGTGGTCAGTCATAAGGCTTGTTTCATGGTGTGAAAAACATGAAGTGCGTTAGCATCATGTATCTTGTGACTTGTACCATCTCCTTTGTTTCTCTGGGAGTGCATTAGAGGTCAGGATAAATATAGCTTTCTTTACAGAGCTCATCACCACTTTTGGCCTCTATGACAACAGATGTGCATTTTAAACACATATATATATATATACACATATACATATATACATATACATATATACATATACATACATACATATATATATATGTATATATTTTATAAATAGGAAAGGGGTATTGCTCACATGGCTACACAAGGGGGAAGAGAATTACAGAGAATGAGCAATATTAGAAAGGAGAGCAAATAAGAAAAGTCAATGGAACATTTTACGCAAAGCAAAGCAGAAGCAGACGGACACACTTGGTATCGAGGATATGTTTGACTTGCAATGCAGTAGAATTAAGGTTTTTTTGGAAGACACCAGTTATATAAGGCCCTATCTATGTCTCGTCTTTTATTCCAACACACTGTGCTCCGGGTACAGCAGCTGTAGAAAATGCCTCACTTCCCATTGCTCCAAAAATACACAGCCTCCCTGCAGCCAACAGAGGCACATGGCTAATTATCATACTGAATGATGGGAACTTATTCATGACATCATTTGGAGCAAAGGATTTCATTGGTCAAACATAGTTCTGCAGGTAAAAATCCGCTGAAACAAAGGTCCGTTTTTTTTGTTCCGCACAAATATTCCGCAGGGGTGTGCAAGCATCCATAAGAACCCACAAAATCAGCTTTTATTAATTTCCGTGCTAAGTTTTTGGACAAAATCCATGCTGAGTGTGGAACGGCTTAAAGCTGCATTTGAAATTGAGTATTTGTTTCCCGGATATGAAGAGACGTCTAAATTCTATTCTATTCAAATGGCACAAAAATGCTTTACTGATATGGCTCTTCTATAGACTTCAAATTTGAGTGGATCTATTGTATTGTATCAATCATGTCACAGCTGTTCATTTTTCTTAAATAACTGTGTGTGGGGAAAAAAACATTTTTGAGCCAGCATGGGTCAGTACCGACTGTGGCCGCTACACTAACACGGTTACCAGCCTGGCACTGTTCTGGAGGCTGTAAACTAACTAGTCAAGGATCAAGGATGTGCACACAGCCAGAGAACAACGACAAAGACATCTCTGGACATTCCACACATTTAGAAACACAGCACCTTGCTGGAAAAAACAACACAATGACTAAAGCTGTGTGGGGAACACATCTTTGTGTGGCATACCACAATGAAAATGTTATTCAGATTCAACTTTACTGTCATTGCACAGAGTACAAGTACTAGGACAACGAAACACAGTTTTAGCATCTAACCAGAAGTGCAGAGTGGTGCAGAGTTTAGTAAAGTGACAGCTGAGGGGAAGAAGCTGTTGCTGAGCCTGCTGGTCCTGGAACAGAGACTCTTATAGCGCCTCCCAGAGGGGAGGGCAAACAGTCTATGGTCGGGGTGTGAGGTGTCCCTGACGATGCTGCGCGCTCTCCGCAGGCAGCGCTTGAGGTGGACGGTCTCGATGGCAGGGAGTGGAGTACCGGTGATATGTTGGGCAGCGGTAGAACTTCACCAGGATCAGAGGAGACGTGGATGTTCTTCAGTCTCCTCAGGAAGAAGAGACGCTGGTGTGCCTTCTTGACCAGGGTTGAGGTGTTGAGGGTCCAAGAGAGGTCCTCTGAGATGTGGACACCCAGAAACCTAAAGCTGGTGACACGTCAACCACTGTTCCATTGATATGGATGGTTGTGTGTGCAGCCTTTGGTCTTTCTGAAGTCCACAATAAGCTCCTTGGTCTTTTTGGTGTTGAGAGCCAGGCTGTTGTTGGCGCACCACGCTGCCAGGTGCCGGACCTCCTCCCTGTAGGCCGACTCATCATCGTTGTTGATGAGGCCCACCACCGTTGTGTCGTCTGCAAACTTGGTAATGGTATTGGTACCATGTAGAGGCATGCAGTCACAGGTGAACAGGGAGTAGGAGTACTCAGCACACAGCCCTGTGGAACGCCAGTGTTCAGGGTGAGGGTGGAGGTGTGATTGCCTAACCTAACCTACTGGGGTTCGTTGGTTAGGAAGTCCAGTATCCAGCTGCAGAGGGGGGTGTTGATGCCACGGTCACCTAGTTTGGTGATCAGTTTGGAGGGGGTGATGGTGTTGAATGCTGAACTGAAATCGATAAACAGCATTCTCACATAGGTGTTGTTGTCCAGGTGGGAGAGGGCGGAGTGAAGCACCATGGAGATGGCGTCCTGTACACCTGTTCTGGCGGTAGGCGAATTGGAGGGGGTCCAGTGTGGGTGGTAGGCAGGTTTTGAGATAAGCCAGGATCAGCCTCTCGAAGCACTTCATGATGATGGGGGTGAGTGCAACAGGGCGGAAGTCGTTTAGGCTCGCTGCAGTGGAGTGCTTTGGCACTGGCACGATTGAGGCGTTTTGGAGCATGTGGGTACAGCTGCTTGGGCCAGTGACAGGTTGAAGATGTCAGTCAGGACCTCAGTCAGCTGCCCAGCACAGGCCCTGAGCACGCGTCCGGGGATGCCATCAGGGCCAGCAGCCTGATGGCAGCCTGTGGTTCATTGCGTCTTGAAAATCTTGTCAATGTTTTAAAAAATAAAAGGGGGTTGTCTCAACAACACTCCGGAACAAACTAATTCAGACTCCATATACTTTACAGACCTCGATGGAACTGGTGCTGAGCAGTCTACTACAATCTGTGAGGTCGGCTGTTTGGTCTCCTGAATGAACAGGATAAGTCTGAGGAGAGGGTAAAGTGAAAGAGCAGCAACTGCACCAGTAGAGCTGCTCAGTGGCCAACAGATGAGTCTGGTTGTACTGGGCAGCCTCCGGGTGTTAACAGGGCTTAATTACCTAGACTGTGGCAGCCCGCCATGGTGCACTTTGTCCTGCCACAGTTTTATAATTAATCTAAAATATTTACACTTCTCCACAGGTACGCTGGCTGGCCCTAGCCAAGCCCAGCTCCAGGTGGACTCAGAAAGGCCAGCGTAAAGGTGGCCAACAGCTCCGGCTGTGTGGCCCCTCGCAGGGAACTCACCGCTCTCTGGGCCCGTGGACTTCTCTCTCTCTTCTCTCACCGTGCTTACTAGAGCTCAGTAAAAAAAGTACACAGATATTTTACTTCAGTAAAAGTAATACTAAAAAAATGTAAAAATACTGTAAAAAGTCCTGCATTCAGGACTTGGGCTGCATAAAAGTACAAAAGTATTAGCATCAAAATATACTTCAAGTAGCAAAAGATTTAAAAAAAAAAAAAATCATGCAGAATGGTTTCAGAATATTGGATTATTATTGGAATATAATCACTGATGTGCTAATGAGCTGGTCCTTTAATGTTGCTGCTGGTAAAGCTCATTTGAGGTACTTTATAATAGGATACTTAATGATTATATATACTACTTTAAAGTACATTATAGTTAATTTATATTTTGTATTAAGAATCTAAATCTGCAAAGTAGCTAGTAATTGATTTTGTCAAATAAATGCAGAAAGTACAATATTTCGCTCTGAGATGTAGTGGAGTACAAGTATAAAGTTACATAAAATGGAAGGTAGCCTAAATGTACTTAATTACATTCTACCACAGCAGTTATTTATAGATCTAACCTCTCCTCTCTGAAAGTACAGAAGATCGATCCATTTAACTTTAAAATGTACAAAGGTTTCTTCCTGGGGAGCATGTAGGGTCCGAGGCCTCACTGACTCCTGTGGGAAACACTGGTTAATGTGTGGAACTGTGTGAGTGAGGACTGGGGCTTTCCTGCAAAACAGAGCATCCCTCTGCCTGGTTACAATTTAAAAAATTGCCATAAGTGACAAAGTGTCCCAGAACAGCAGGGTGTCGACCTTCACACAGCATGCTGCTCGGACCTTACCAAATATGTATTCTAAGTTTATCTAATCTATGTGTGGGGGGCATAAACCACCCAATCGGAGTGCAGAACTGATTAGTGTCGAAGTGCTGAATCACAGGCTTCAGCAACCCTTCAGGCAGCCAATCAAACACATGGATCAGCAGAGTGCACACAGCTCCAGCAACAGAGAATAGAGCACCCTGTGTGGCATGTAAGGCAGGAGCTGACGGACACAAGACAAGAAGCACAACATGTTGTGTAGACTCTGCAGAGCCCGATCAGCAGCCTGTCTCTGCTCTCTCCTCTACAGGGTGTGCAGTAGAAACCTCCTGTCGCTGACGTCCTGCTGTTGTTGAATCACAAACTATGGAGGAAGAATATCTTGTAGCCTAAGGTGTTCACCCAGAGCTACGACAGCTCATATTAGAGACCGGACCAAACTGTGTGTACATGCATGTGAATAAAAGAGTACAAACAATAACTACGCTGCTGTATTTATGCCTATATTATGTCATTTTAGCTGCTACAATGTTAGCATAGCCTAGCACCGATCATTCCAAAGAAAACAAGCATTTTAAAAGTTATTTGCTTGACGTCTTACGGAGAGAACTAACAAAACATGAATTCTGCATCACTTTGTAGTTATTTTGTTTATTGCAATTCAATCACAGCAAAATCTGTTTGTTTTGTGTTCATACAGCTGTAGTAAAACAGCCGACATGTGGCTTGCTAGACAGTGAATACAGCTCGATGAAATACATGCAGCTATCTGGGACTTCCACAACAAGTACTAAGCAGAAATAGAGGTTATTTCTTTTATGGTTGAAATAAATGGCTGAGTTGAATGAAACGAATAAACGTCGCAAACCTCGCGATCAAACTCCCGTGAATAATGCGACGTGAAAATTCTCTTTGCGTTTGGTGTGAACGTAGCATTAAAGCACAATATTATACTACACATTCTAGGATTAGCATCTTATTTGATGTTAATGAAGTGCATTAAACAAATCGGTTTGCTTGCACTACAGCTTTGTTTCCGTGAATTAAACCAATTAATCTCCACTTGTGTAATCTCGTACAGCTCACTACAGCTTTGTCTGGCTTTAGTCCTTTTGATTGTGTCTGTGGTGAAGTTCCAGACGTGTAGGGAGGCTGTGCAGCTTTCACACCAAAAGAATAATGTACACATCTCTGATAAAACAGTGAAGCATGGCAGTACAACAAGAAGTACAACAAGAAGTACAACTACTTACATTTGAGTACTTGTCGATCAGCTCTAACAATGACTTTGCAAACATCAGATGTTCCTCTCTTTCTGACCGTAACACATTGAATATACACAACATGATGCTGCTGCTGACATTTTAACATTGTGTTTTATTGATACACACCGACCACAGTTTGCCATAGGGATGTTAATAATTAACCGTTTAAAAGTGCCATCAGTGAAAAAGAAATGTTAAAAATAAAAAAGCTGAGCAAACCTCAGTGGCTTGTCACCTAAAGGTAAAGAGTGCAAAACACAGGAGCTTTTCTATATTCATTCACCGACGGTATACTTTAAAAACACTGCACATTCACAGCTTCACGTTACTGTTGACTTCATACTCACTATCTCACACGCGCTCTCTTGAACAATTATGACTCGATGCTGTAAACTCAATAATCGGACATTTCAAACTCAATTCTCAATGTTATGACCTCCTGTAACAATTGTTTGACACCTGGCTGTCCGTTCCTTTCCACTGCCCCTGAACGCAACAGACGTAACACACGTGCGTCTTGTTTACGTTCTAAGATAGGCTAAGGATGAGGTAAATTAATTTGTTTTTTAATCATGAATCATAACAAATAGCAGATAAACAGTGATTAAAAAATAAATCATGTATATAAACATTTTGATGCATCAAGAAGAGTTGATCATGGTTTTATAACGCCATCGTAGCCCTCTGAATCGGAATCAAATGGAGTCGTGAGGTGCCTGGAGAACCCCACTCCTAATCTATTGTGTATATGTATAGGTGTAAATCTTCACGATCTCCATGCTTCCAAATGTATGCATCCTCAGTATTCTGTATTACTGCACATGGCTACTTTTTCATCAAATAATACAAGCAAACCTGAACTCAAAAATCTGACTACAACAGTCTGTGAAATACAAAGCTGAAACGTTTTCAATACTACTGTGTGATCCAACTCTATAAACAGAACATTATAGGTGTGCTGTAATCCACAATGCAGCTCTAACACAGACTTCCTGAATGTCTGTGGCATGTTACACTGCATGAATAAGACTTTCCCTTACTCCGAGCTCTTCTACTCTTACTTGTTTTAAGTCACTGCATCTGTCGACAACACCACCAATTGAATTTCAGCCTGATACACGATTCTCTCAGCCCAACATCGTTGAAACAGAGTTAATGTTGGTAACGAGAGCATCAAGTTATCAGACCGATCGTTTGAATGGTGAAACACCAACAGAGAGAAGAGAAACAAGCGACAGTGAATGACACCATAGACTCACACTGAGCTGACATGAAACCAATTCCCCACTATGTTCCGTCACTGCAGCAACACAGAATCATCCACAACGCGATACATCTTAGAACTGAATTTCAACACCTCATATGTATCATACAGGACTTAATCCTCATTCAGAGTGAGGACATCGGATACAGCCACCTTTAGGATTCATCTCATAACCCATTGGCAATATAAAAGGTAAATAAAAGGTCTAACATGAGGATTAAGTACAATACATACCAAAGTCAGCATTGTGTTCATAAGAAATAACACAGAAAGAACATGAAAGAAAACGCGTTCACGTCTTTCAGGACCTTCCCCTCTCTAAGAGGCCATCCTTACCAGAATAACAGCTAAACGGAGTTTCTTATAGATTTGCCATTTTAATCTCCGATAATATCGGAGCATCTCGTAGATTTGTGACTTTAATTTTCGATGTTTTCTTGGAATATTACATCCCTCCCTGGCTCTGTAATTATTGTTTTTTACTTCAATGGCCCAGCATGACCATTTATGAAATTAATTTTTTCCTTCCAAACATTGTTCCATGGACTTTCAACATAATCATGCATTTACAAAATCACTGCACTTGTGAGTTTAGCGGGGGTTGATGACTACAGTCTCAGCTGGCTCTTGTTTCACTTCAGTCAAGTGAGACAGAAACATCTCAAGGCACTGCTACTGAAAATCAAAACAGCCCATTAAGAAAATGCCTCGTCCTACCAGATAATAGCTAAATTGTTACAATTAGACGGACCAACGGGGAGGAAAACAAAGCGTCCACATTATAGAACACACTGTATTGTTGATGCTGTGATGCAATGGGGGTGTTATTGGACACTGGGCTGTATCAACTGCAATGGTTACCATTCAATGCAGACCAAACAATGGGTCTGATTTCTGCTACTGCACCAACACACTCTCCATCCGCACACAGTTTACAGACAAAGCCTGGGAACATAATACACAATAGTTATTGGCAGATACACAGCAATGCATGCTTAGCTCTTCTATTAGTCTCCATTGGTGTCTCTGGGTCCCACGGTCTGTCTGTCTGTCTCAGCAGGTTTTCAGTGCTACACCACCTTACTTAATCATTGTGGCAGCAGAGCAGCAGCCAACAAAGCCTCCTGCTGTGACTCAATGTTTGTTGTCCTTTGAAATATAAAGCGGGTGTGCTCGCCTGCTGCTACCAGCAAGACTGGAAACACTCGGACAGGGAGCACGAGGCATCTAGAGAGGCATGCAAATACTAAACTCACATGAGCCCCGGCAACCTTTTAGTCATGGTGAACTGTCAACAGAAGCTGCAGGCACAAACATACAGGGAGTGCTGTTCTTAAAAAGCTCACTTCACCTGCAGGCATGACACCAAACGTTCAGCATGAGGATGCTGTTTAACGGGGTTGGAAAGAGAAAAACAACATATAACAAAGCTATTTACTCATTGTGATACTACTATGCCCTTGGTTCAGCATAGACTTTGTTTTTTGCTGCGGTCCAGTGACAGTTGGGGAAAATGGCAATTAGGTTACAGTGAAGTCTTTTCAAAGGACGTTAAAATGTTGAAATTCTCAGTTTCAAAATCAAACCAAATTATTCCCATTCCCCTATCGTGTCATCATTTTACAGGTCAGTGGCGCTGTGTTGCTAACCTGTGCCTTACTTAACTCCGAGTAATAAACCTTTTCCAAAAGACACCTCGACATGTACTGGGACTAGGCAGTAGCTGCTTCAGCTTCAGGGTCCTGCTATGATGCATGCTGGCTCACTGTCACGGCTTACTTGGACACTTGATTAGAACAGAGCCATCGTTAATGTTGTTGGTAACATCTGTGCTCCTCCTACTATGACAAGTCAAAGCTACCATGGGTGCTATTATGGGAGCTACAATAAGGGTGAAACCAATGAGAGCCTCACAGCTACGCGCAATATCAACACAACCAATATGATGAGGCACCTAAACAGAATAAAGTCCTCACACCTATTTATTCCTGTAGCTCACTTTGGAGGAGGAGGAACAGCGATTCATGATGGGAGCTCTGGGTGGCAGTAGCTCCGTCTGTGGAGACGGACCATGGACTGGGTGCTGGAGAGGTGCCAGCTCGCCTCCTGGGCACTGCCAAGGTGCCCTTGAGCAAGGCACCGTACACCCAAACTGCCCACTGCTCCTAATACTAAGGTGGGTTAAATGCAGAGGCTTAATTTCAATGTGTGCTGTGTACATGCGTGACAATATAAGTTGATTTGGAGAGGACAGCTGGCTAGCTAGTCTATCTCCAGAGCTGGCAAACTAGCCAGCTGCTAAATGAGTACAATTTAACAACTTAATGCTTCACCCACACACTCTTGTCACAGTGTAGGAAAGCTACATTGCTATCGCCAGATAAATGACAACTTTATTCAGACGGTTTTCTGTGTTCGGTGTTGCGTGGAAGCATGGCGGATTAGTAGCCAGCCCTCCGCTGCTAGGCTTACAGGCGTCGCCATGCTAAGCCTAGCAGCAACATTTCTCTCCATCTCTCTAATAGATGAGCCTTCTGTGAGGTTAGCTGAATGCTAAGCTAATATACTAGCAACATTTTCTCTCCATCTCTGAAACGCCTTGCCGAGTCCGGTAGCTCACTACAGCCTAGAATCACAGTCTATCATCTCAAATGTATGCAAGTACATATTTAGATTTAGAATATTTGTGACAGCCCTATAATATAGTATTTTATAATACTTACAGACAATAGCTTAGCCACTTGGACAATTGTTGTCTCAGATTAGTATTCTGTATTTTAGATGAGGCTCCACCATATGGTGTGCTGCATTGTTGCGAGGAGAGAAAAGGAGAGCAGACAACACACACCCTTGTTGTGCTCCTTTCCTTATACTGAAGGTTTAGGACTATGTGTTATTGATTTATGCAAGTTGCCGGCCATGTTTACATAGCAAACAGCATACTGGAAGCCTTTGTGGCAGCATTAGGCCAATCTATATCCACAAAGCAGTGAGCACAAGGTAAGAATGCAAAGCAGCGGCCTATCACCTCGGCTGATAAAGCCCGCTGACGTCGATAAGAAATGCGAGGCCCTGCAGTTCTCAGGTGACTAGTTAGAGCGATGACCGCGACTGTTGCTTTACTAAACTATGTGGTGGTCTAGTATGAACACATGGGGTATACAGCCTGTTTAAAGACATGTATCCTTTTACATCCTCCCCAGCTCTGCCAATACAAACAGATACACATTTCAGCTAGGGTTGAACGTTATATTTATTTTTCCCTCCAGACATCCAGCTCCAGAAAAATCACTGCGTTTAATATTTTTTTGTGTGTAATTTGCTAGATTTACTGGCCCAAATTGGCATACTTACCACGGGGCAAGTGGGCAATCCTTATTGTCAAGCAACATAACGTGTGTGTAAGAATGAGTGTGTGTGTGTGTGAGTGTGAGTGTGAGAGTGAGAGAGAGAGAGAGAGAGAGAGAGAGAGAGAGAGAGAGAGACAAGAAAACACTAAAACTGCTGAACCATTTAATTGTAAATCCACAAAACAGTTACGCAAACAGTGTGGGATCATATTATGTCATTCAAGATAATTGCACTCAAATAAAAAAAACAAAGCAGAAGACGACCACACATTCACTTTTCCTGAAAAAATAAATATGTAATTGTCATTAATTATTTACGGTATGAACTGTACCAGAACAGCGTTTTTTGCCCTGAAATGAATAAATGGAGATGATTTTTAAAGAATGGAATTGATAGACAACATGCGTTTGTTATTATTTCCTACTTTGTTGATGACAAAGTTAATACTGTTAGAAGTCCCATTATTCATGTCTATGTTTCACACACTGTGCTAGTTAGTTATGTTGCCCAGCTCGAGCGGCACCTTCTAAAATAGACTAAGCATCACGTATTTTTAGCGGAGAGCCGACCATGGGACGCTTCTTAACTCGCTGCGGAGAGCCTGGTTGGATCACAGGCTGTCTGGATTGGCCGCCATCAGCTCCAGCAGCCGCCCCGGCTAGCATTATGATATATTTTCTCTGTTTTCCTTCATATTCTATTCTTATTTCACCTCTACTCTCTTCATCCCTCTACCACTACCATAGATTGGCTTCAAGTCTCCCAGCAACTTCTTTGTTATAGAAAAAAGATGGATTGGTGGGGCCCTGAGAATATACGTATTCAGCGTAAAGGGCAGGCTCTTCCTACGCAGTCAATTTCATTTTAAAAAGGAGATTCCTTTAAACATCAACCTTGATGTTACTCAGCACATAATAAAACTGGCCTGCTGGATCATTTCACAATACCACAAGGTTATCAAGGCTTCCTGATTCCTGACCAATCATTTATTATTTTAACTTTGTACATTGAAGGACACAATGAGCACAGTCAGATGCCCACTGCTATGAAATTAAAATGTTCAGTCATCCCATCATTTACCATTTAAAAAGAAAGCAGACTTTGGCCTCTGAAACGTAGACGCCCAGCCTCCAGCCTCCTGTATCCACCACCTGTGTTAGCTCGTCACGAAAGAAGTCCGTTGTATGCCGATACAATTCATAGAAGTAGGCTATTCAGTATCAGTGTGACGATACGATGACCTTATGGTACCCAGTGTTTTAAGCAGCCACACTGATTATGTTCTGTATGATTTTCTCATATCTTATCCATTTCTTTATTGTAAAGAGGACATGAATATCTCTAATAAAAAATAAAAATCCCCGTTCTCACTCTAGGCATATGTTAGCAATCACGCATGTCGCGGTTAGAAACTAAATGAACAGAGACTGCATAATCAACCCTGCAAATGTAGTCTTGAAAGAAGTTTGACCCTGGGTTTAGCCTACTGCAGAAACACATCTAAGCCTAACATCTCACCCAGGAGGTCCCCTGCCCACTATCCTGCTGGTGTCCTGCTAGACTGAGCTTCCATGAAAACTGACCTCATAATTACGGCAGTCGAGCCCTTGGTGGGAATTAGGAATGTTGCCATGTGACTGGTCAGATAAGGCTGGATGGCTGGATAATTCCACCGCCCATGTGTGTGTGTGTGTGTGTGTGTTCAGGAATTGAGGAATGCCCCAACCACCACACAAGGAGCCGATATTGAAAAGATGCAATTTAGGCAATAGAAACGGCAATAGGTCGAGGTGTGTTCAAACGTAGTCTTCAGTGGTAAAACTATAGTGAAGAATCCTGGCTGAAATTAAGTTACAAACCTTTATCATTGAAATAAATATGAATGCAAAGGACAGGTCTGTCTAACTTCCCTGTAGAGCCCTGGTTAAGGTATGGGCACCCTGGATAGATGTGTAACAGCCTCTCATAGCCTGGAGTCAAGGCAGACAAAGGTCAGCTACAGGACACCCAGGGAGTAAAGTGCAACAAGAAGGGGATCAGGGATAAGATATCCGCCGTGCTTCCTGATAAATGCTCACCCACATCTTACATAAGTGCACCAACACTCAAGACTATACATGCATCAGTTACACAGTTACCCAGCTTTGTGCTTTACTTGACGTTGCGGTATATACAGGTCTGGGAGACCCTACTTTATGTTTTGGGCTCACCCAGTGAAAAAAAAAAAAAAAAATGTCCACTTCGACTCTAAGCAACTAAATGCAGCGACAGCAATGGCAACGTGAAGCATGGCGGTTTGTTGTTCAGCCAAACGCCCTGACTACCGTTACACAGCTTGCTAACTACTACGTGTACATTAGTGGAAGCGACTTGACAGTCCGCTGGCACAAACATTGCCGATTAAGGTTGGCCATGTCACATGGCTGGGTTGTAAATCCGCCAGACGAAGGCTCACACAGACTGTCTGGAGGCACGTCCCTCTGGGAACTTAGCTGTAGCGACCCAGCTAACTAACTGTCTAGCTAGTAGACAAGTAAGCTAGCTAGTTGCAGCACATAACGCTACATTAGCAGTGTTCAACATTAGCTACCTAAAGTGATAAGAGCTAGGCTGAGTGGCGTGTCACTCAGCCTAGCTCTGTCGTCCAGCTAGAAAGTGAGCACACATTCGAGGCTGTTTGCGCAACTGTTTTGCCAAATAGCGCTACTGTCAGTCAGCCCATCCCTCTCCAGCCGACACTAGCGCCTCTACCAACGCTTTGGTAGCTGTGGCCAGAACGTCACGCCAAGCACAGTCCAAAACATCTGACAGTTTTACGTGACCTTGCTTGTAACAGAAGGCAAGCGCCTCATAAAGTACCAGTCAGTTCCATTTCCACATTGCTCGGAAGAATAACCCGGTTCGGGATGAACAGAATCCATACAACGACGTTAAGCTACAGATTTAGCGTTATGCTGTAATTAACGTTACTAGGAAACGCTTCTTACTGCATCCGACGTGCGTTTTGGTGGAAGGAGACTGCAGACAATATAGACGTAGCTATTGTTAAACTTAACATGTAACATTTAACATGTACTTAAATTCCGTGAGGCTTTCCGACATCTTGCTATGCCGAATGTATTCATATATCGTGGTGGTTCCGGAGCCAGTGTGTTATTTTTTTGAAAGGGGTCTACCTTATCCAACAACCATGGCCACTAAAACCTCTAGATTTTAAAAGGGAAGTCAGGACGTTGTCCTCTTGTGCACCGGCCTAGCCTAAAAGCTGACAGTTAGCTAAGCTAGCGCCACTGAGGTGAATCTAGCCCGTTGCTTTTCGGCTTACCTCTCTTGACTGCCTCGTCATACGACAGGAATCCGATCCTCGACTCTTTGGCCCCCATGCTCCCCTCATTTCATTGCGATCTGGATAAATAAACGCTGCGCACTGAGTTGATCACAATTGTTTTGTCGCCGTATCCGTTTATTGTGGAGTGGGTTGCTGCTGATGTGTGTGTGTGTGTGTGTGGTGAACGGGTGAATGTTTTCAGCGACGCCTCCATACTGTCACGTGAGCTGACTCTACAGGTCAGTTGATCAGCTCCTCCGGACGCTTGTAAACACACTCAGCATGCCAGAGACAAACGTCTTTATGTCAACATCAATACTTCATGAAGTGCTTCCCCTCTTTCTCGCGATTATGAGTCAAATGCATTCGACTCATAATGCGCAGTCAGTCACACCAAGCTGTCAATATATGTGCGTATCTGTAAAGTTTAGGTTGTAAAGAAGTGCGGGTAGCACCACCTTGTGGCTACTCTGCTAAACGACGCTAGTTTACATCTATACGTCCACCACAGCGACCTCTAGTGGTGCCACGGATGTATAGCTTGGCACGTAAACCAGGAACAAGCACCGAAACCAGGGAAGTATGTCGTGTTCTTAATTTATAGTTTGTATTATGTATTCAGTTTCAGTTTAATTCAATTGCACATACAATACCGTAATTTCTCTTTATACTGGGCCCATC
>NW_022280094.1:1352489-1365548 GCF_004355925.1 Anarrhichthys ocellatus
TTTTTTTAAATGTACCAGTTTGATGTTGGCTGGCTCACAGTCGAAGCACTCTTGACGTAGAACATCAAATATTATAATAGTATTGTATTATATTCATGACTTCAGCATGTATCCAACACACGAACGACACCTTCAATACATTTCAACTGTTTCATTTGTTCGTCTTCTATTTTATTCCACCAAAAGGACACTAACGGCCAAAAATGAATCCTTAAATGTAAAAAAAGACATTTACTGGTCCTTAGTGGACCGTTAATGTTAAATGTTTTTTTAATGCTGCCCTCCTCTTCGGCAGGTGCTTCTATGTGTCCATGTTTTAGAATGGAGTTTGGCGTGACGCTGTGTTCGTAAAATAGCTTTGCCCGCTTCCTACGTCACCTTTAGCCGTAGTTGGCGTGAGCAACATGACAGCGCGCGCAGCACCACACAAAGCTGCCCGAGCTGACTTTAGCAGCTCGTGGAAGCCGCGGGAATGAAAGCATGAATGTACCTCATCATAACGTGCGTGAGCTCGTTTTGATGCCTCGACAAGTCGTCTTACAAAGCAGGTTGCATTCTCTATTTTTTTTCCCGGGATAAGGCACAGCTGTCCCGCTCAACTGACACGGAGATGGGACTCCAGGTTCTGCTGTACTGGCCGAATATTATTGGTGAGACACATTTGGTTGAATTTCAAGAAATTTTATTTTATATTTGTGTTATGTGCGGGACTGTCGGGTCACTGTGACATGACAACCCGGGTTACTTGGCCGTCACTGTGACATGACAACCCGGGTTGCTTGGCCATTAGCCTACTAAACATAGCAGCCAGACTGCGAGAATATTATATTATAGTATAGTATATTATACTATAGAATAGTATATTATATTATATTATAGTATAGAATAGTATATTATATTATAGAATAGTATAGTATAGTATAGGAGCCTTTATTTCGATGATGATTGGCAGAACATTGACACTGAAAGATGTCCCTGTGATGATACCGTAAATCATTTGAACTGACCTTTCGGTAACTTTAGGAAGTGCTCGATGTCTGCCACTGAATTGAAGAGTTCCTTCACCTGGCTGTCCTAATACCTTGTGTATGTATTATGTATTTGTCTCTTTCAGGTTACGTTAGGATCGGCCTTGTGTTTGCTGCATGGGCTTCCTGTGAGACACCAGCAGTCTTTGTCCCTCTTTACTCAACCCACATAGCACTTGATGGTAAAGGCTCTGAGGCTTTTTACTGGTTTATTCTGGCATCAGTACATTCCAGTAGAACCAATGTTGTATTGAACTTTCTTATTGTTCAGTAAACATAAAATACAGCCACAGGTGTAACTAATAAGATAAATAATAAATGGCTCACTGTCATGTCTTACTGGGACACTTGGACACAACGGGCCCATTGTTAATGCTATTAGCAACAACTGTGCCTTAGCTGTGATAACATGTCTGCTGTGAAATGGCCTATTGTGCTGCTGGTAGATGTTCTGCACCAGTTTAAGACTGCATTATTAAAAATGGCAGGTGTAATGACATTAATCACAGCCACATACCCTTATGGTTTCTGTTTAGGTCTCTGATATTGTGCATGCTAACTCAGTGGCATGCCTGCCTATGGTACTCAAGTGGTGTGATTGATTGAAGGTATTATTGATGAAATGCCTATAGTGAGACTGAATGAGTGTAGAGCAGAGTCTAAGGTTTTGCATGTAGGTGTAGTTGCGTCCTGTTTCATAACCCCAAAAGGCCTCGCCAGGAGGAATAGTTGCTGAGTGCACAAGACATGAACATTGTGTCTGCAGTATGTGATGATGTTTTCTGTGCAGGAGTGGACGGCTGGTTGGCACGGAGGCTGGGCCAGACCTCCAGGTTTGGAGCCTGGCTGGACGTAGTGGTGGACAACCTGGGCAGAGGCCTGCTGTGGAGTCTGCTTTTTCAGGTCTGCTGGCTGCAGAACACGCAACACAAACAGTATAGTATACACACACACATGCACACCAAGTGCTCACGTTAGGCTGTGAGCTTCCTATACGATTATCATAAAATGAATGGTTTAGAATGAGCCTTCGATATACAGTAGCTACACATGAAATGATTGCATACAGCTGGTACAAAGGAGCCGAGTATCTGCCAAGAAATGAATCCTCATTAATCCTTGCTGCACCAGCAGTAGCCTTTACTGTTCTGCGTCTTGGTTTTTGTGACATCAAGCAGAACACCCACGCGGTATGCTCAACCGTGTGTGTAAAGATTATTTTAAGCAGAGGTGTCTTGCACAGCACCATTTCTAACATGGTGTTAAATGTTTCTATGTGTCCTATTGCAGTGGGGCTGGCTGGTGTCTGCTTTGGAGTGGTGTGTGTTTGTGTGTAACCACAATGCCAGAGGTGACCACTGGAAGAACAGTTTCATCACCAGCCCTCCATTCATCCAAGCCGTCATGGCAAACGGTAACAAGCCTGTCACTGTGAATACGTTCATGTTAATGTGAAGCTCAAGATCCATTACAAGATTCCATGAACTGTGTATCTGCTGCTGTTAGGGTTTCGAACACCTCTTGGCACATGGGTGGTGAGCGGGCTGCACGGCCTCCCCCTGTGGCTCTATGGGTGTCGGTGGGGTTTACTGACCCACTGGCTGGGTCTGCCTCTCTGGATCCAGGCTCTGGGGACTGTGCTGCTGGCTGCAGGTCGCCTGCTGGCTCTATCAGTGGAGGTAGGAATAACCTTTGATAAGCACAAACATCATGTCGACAAAAGTTGAAGTTGTGTTGAAATAGTTGCTGCTCAAATTTCCTATTTAATTATATTATTTCTGCAGATATGGTGTATGTGGACACACATCAAATACCTCATCAATGACGAGCCAGAAGAGAAAAAGAACTGAAAGCCACTCAGCAGAGTTATGCTGCCCTGTCTACGCTGGAACAATGCTGCACCTTTATGTGAACACTGGCCTCAGGCCACATTTGGTTTTCTCCCAAGAAAATGTGAAAGTTGATTAGACGTCTACCAAACAGAGAATATTTCACGTAAATATAAGGTGGTCACGTTTGGACTGATTTTTTTCAATTTTCAACGACACTACCCTCTGTCCCAACTGTCCCAACTGTCCCAACTGTCCCAGGGAGGCAGCATTTTGCACTCCCTGTAGGCTTGAATCTAACAATATTTCACGTTTGGGTTGGGCTCTAAAAAACGTGATAAATTATAAGCAGCAGACACTTGTCTCTGTTCAGGGATCAAATTATTTTCAGTTCTGTTCAAGTTGTCTGTGAGTAATGGAAGGTTATTTTGTCCCTACTTCCGTCCTGACATGAGAGCACTTCATCCCAGGGGCATTGGAGGGTGTTTGTCAGGGCTCTGTGGAGGACGGGCAAGTTTTTCCAAACTAATGTGGAAAAAAACATTTCTTCATGGAGCTGTGCAGGTGTAGCCGTGCTGCTAGGTAGCTTGCAACACTTCAGTGTGCTGTAGAGACCATGTTTCTGCATGGGTAGTAATATTTTCCAGAAAGATGTTTGTGGGGTTTGAATATCTTGACTTTTTTTTATCTTTTTGTAATATGGCCGTGAATTATGCTCTTTCTCTTCGTTCTGGACTTCCAGAAGTTCGAGAGCATTGATGTGGGAGAGACCCGATGAAGGCTTTGTTTCAGGGAGGTTATCCTGTTGCCATTACTGCTGCCTTGCAATAAAATGCTGAAAGACAGTCCTAAGAAGAGTGGTCCTTGTGTACCTACTGTACAACACAGTTAGACGACACACATTCAGGATTGTACTGTTCAAACACCAATGGGCATTCTCTAAACTGCCACGAAGTTGGTTGGGTATAACTCTACTGTCTGAAATAGCATTGTCTGCTCTCTAGCAGAGATTTCTATTAAGTTGAGACACCCAAGGCAACAACAAAGAACAAAACGGATGTTGTCTATTTTCAGACTAGTGGAAAGAAAAAACATCCAAAATACACATTTAGCTGTTTATTTTTAAACAAATTATTTCAGAAAGCTTGTATTCAAAAAATAAATTCTCTTCATGTAAGTTATAAACTGGGGACGTTTCATGGTGGTATAGATTAGGTAATCTTTATTTACCCTATTCACCTGAAGTGTCCTGACAAATGTTTGAATTTAACAATAAATATCTTTAACAGCTGCTTCTTTCTGAGCCAGAAATCTCCACATCAGCAGCACTCACTCACACACCATCTGTCCAGTCTGTATTGTGAAGCTGTTCACAGAGGGGCTTGTTCATGGAACATAAGGCCTAACAGCCAAGGAAGGAAACTGAATGGGCTGTGATATTAAATACATTTAGGTACCATCAACTCTTCTTGTATATTTACGACATTTGTTTGGCCAAGTTTCGTTTAATTGAGACGTGAATGAATTCTAAGGTGCGAACACAAGAGAGAGAAACGCATGTGGCTTTTGTGATCAATGATATATACGTTTTAATGTTTTTGCAGCTAACAGTGAAGCAGTAACAGGACAACAGTGAAACATCCCCTCGTCACATCTGGTGTCGATCAGCTGAACTTGGAGAGAGAAACAGGGCTGTTGGAGAGATCACAGCTTTATTGAACATCTTTAACTTTGTCCATCTTTCCCAGCAAGCCCACTCCCTCGAAACCCCTCCCACCCCACACTGGAACTATGGTATTCCCTTTCAGATATCAGATCATCACAATAAAGACCAGTAGGTATTGTCAAGTCAAACCACGTCTCGTACATTCCACCGGACTGCTCGTCTCTCAGCGTTAGTGATATAGGACAAACACCCGTAGACACTTCAACATTAAACTAATCCCATCTGTGGATCCATGTTTCCCTGCTGGCCGAGCAGAGGATGTGACCGTGACGTATCGACAGTGACGCTGGAGGTTGGACAGAAAAGGCCTTGTGTTCAAATCAGTGAAAAAGATCCTTTTCTCAGACTTTCACGCTCGGTACAAAGAACAATCCACCGCAGAAATCACTTAACATTGGCTCCAAAACAGTAGCCCTAATAGACCAGAATGCAATGCAACATGTCGACATGTGTCCATAACTGGAGGAGAGAAGAGAATAAACACGAGGATGGATTACCCATGATGACATCTGACAGTGTGGAGTATCTGAGGGTACAGGTTTCCATTATGTTTTACTTTGGACACAAAGATATGTATTGACCATTTGTCACAAGCCAAACTGTTGCAATACGCCGTTTTCTGTAAATTGTCCAAATCTAATCTGTTATCCGAGTACAGAACTTTTTGGAAGTACAGACTGCAGGTAACATTCATTTCCACCTCTGCCCTGGAAACCGTTTCGCCATCTCCCCAGAGAGAGGGCGTGCTTGTTGAGGCCGAAGCACCGAGAGTGTAGCTGAGCGTCCTTTTAAGGGGGCTAAGGCTGGACCTCCTCAGCTAGAGCCACTCACATCCCTGCTAGAGAGGGAGGCGTCTGAGAGCACTGAAGCAACAGCAAGGCAAAGCTGGTTTCCTTCATTCACTTAGACGAAGGAAACAGTGGGGCGCTTAACAAAGGCGTCACATGTTCAACAACGTTGCAGATATTAATGCCTGAATTCATTTTAAAGCTGGACAACACTTTCCATCAGTGAGAAAATCTCATCGTTATTTCTCTACAGAAATACTCGTCTCACTTCATCCATGACCACACACCGAGGACTTTTCAGGGTTAGTTCACCCAAATTATGAGAACATCTATTTCTAACTTACCTGTAATGGTATTTAGCCATGCAAATAGTTTATTCTGTTTCACCAAGGTTTAGAGATCACCATCTCTGACATATCTGCCTCCACCCAAATACAATACACGTGTATGGGATTTCATTTGTAGCATTTTAAAGTGTCACTACAGCAGTGATGCCCAAACTGTGGTTCTGAACCACATTGGGGGTCGCACAATGATTCCCACGGTAGGAAGAACACACATCTGTACGACAGAAATGACGTTTAAGCTTTCAGAATACTGTATGGTTTTACCTCTACAGGCCTAAGTCGGTAACTTGTAAACTTCTGGTAAAGTGATCTGATCGTTTCAAAGTGCTACATTTAGACAAGCGCCTGTCTGAAGAATCAGACTGATAGAGATTCATTTTCATGGACACGAGTTACAACAAACTGGGCCCCAGGGCAAGATTTAAGAAAAACAAAAAACAGATGCTATTGGTTGTGTTCAGGGTTATTTCTCCCATTGGTTCATTATGATTAAAGAGCAGCACCCTTTCAAGCAGGAGTTAAGCTGTAAGATGAAACAACTGATGGGCTTTAGACACCAACAGTCAGTGTGGTCAGGCTGATGGAAAAACATGGTCCAGTAACCAAATATGTGAGACTTTGCATTCAAGGGATGTTTGACAGGAGGGAGAGGAACGATGCACAGGTCAACGACACATGCACACAAATATAGGTCCCCATCGTAGTGCCCCTAAGGGTAGAATAGTGTATTTAGCACTTAAGAGTACGGGTCCGTCTACAGACAGATAACTGCAAGCTGGTGTAAGGCTGGTAATCATCAGTAGAGCACTTGGGCACCCAGACAGACACACACAGACAGACACACAGACAGACACACACACAAACACACAGACACACACCCCTCGTTTAAAGTAAAAGTGTGGAGCCTTTCTTCAGACTTCATGGCTCTCTCAGTAAGAAAAGCATATACAAAGGGTGCCATAAACATACTTGTTTACATATAAATTGTTGGCATTTTAATTATTGTCGGTACTAAGCTGGAAACAGAGATAAAACCAGATGAAATATATAGTGAAAACAAGAGCGGTGTGCAACTTTATACCCACTGGATGAACACATTCCACTGTTTGTAATCTCTCTCCAACGAGCAGTTCTGTTAGGGTCTACTTTCATTTCTTTGCAAAGGAAAAAAAAAAAAAAAAAACAAGTGTACAATCTGCTGTATTATTTTACTGTACAAGTGTCAAAAATATCTGACATTTTCTTTCTCTGATCCACCAAGTTGATGTGGGTTCAAAGTCTTTCACAGATGAGCTTGGGGTCCAGTCACTGTTGTGTCGAGAGCCCTGGAGAAACATGGTTCCATCTGCGATGTGTCTCATGGCATTCAGAGATACACTGGTTCAAATACAAAAAAAAATTGAAATCTCCTCCGATTCCAAAATTAAAAGAAAAAAGGCGAGCGAGAGAAGAGATCATTTTGTCATCCTTACAGGATGGTTGCGGGGTTTTCCCGCTCAGTCATGGTTCCTCTTTCTCTCAGAGAAACGGTCCGCTCTGTGGGGTGAAGCTGCATCCAGTCTGGAGCTGCATCTTGGTGGTGTAGAAATGTCCATGAGGTTTGATAATGGTGTCTCTACTTTGTTTTTTTGCACAGCTAAATGTGTGTGTATGTCTGTGTGTACTGGCATCTGCAGAGACTATAAAGCCAACAAATCGCCGGTGACGCTTGAATTTACTGTGCATTACTAATTGACTGTGTGCAATTGAAGCATCACATTGGGGCTTAGTACGTGTCCTCACCAGACTAAAGCCCACGTGTCTCTTATTCCCTCTCTTCCCTCATAAAAATCAGCCGAGACAGGGCCGGGTGGGGCCCAGGCTCTGAGCCAATAGGAACGCTTGTACCACCTCCTGGGTCTGCTGGGGCGTAGTGTTGACATCCTCCAGGGCATCTGCCACGGCAAACTGCCGGTCCCTCAGCCGGTTCCAGTTGGACAGTACATTGTGGTATTCAAACACCTTCTCATAGTTTCCCACTGAGTTGTAGAGTTTGATGAGGCCTCGGTAGTCGTACTCCAGCCCACTGTAGCCCTCTCCAAACAGCTTCTTACCTGTGAGGACACAACACACCGTGTTTCATCATTCTAGAGCGATTCATTGATCGGTCAAACCACTAAACATGCATTGTCAAATCTTCCGATAATCCATTAGTTGCAATCAAGCGGCAACTCCCCCGTTTAAATTATATTGAGGCTTAAAGTTAAGCATGATTTGAGGCCACTTTAGCTGTAATGAACAAACTATTAAAACCTACACAGAGCGTACAGCCCCTGGTTAGTTCGCAGTGAACAAACAATAGACACCACACACAGAGATGATAAGGTAGCAGGGTTATTTCAACCGGCTCTCAGAGCTTCAGCAGTTTGGTTGAATTCTGCGTAGTCTTGTCCTGCTGCAAGTTCGTAGTTCCAGTAGCAGAGGAGAAATGCTGACATCTATTGTTTGGAGCATGTATTACACATGTATTACACATTGCACTTTATGTCCATTTTTTGCAGAAATGTTAAACTTCTCCTTATTTCAACTTGCCAATTGATACTTTACTGCTTTACCTTTTGAAAAAAAAAAGCTATTTTCTGATGTTTATGAGATCAAGTGATTAATCCAGAAATGTTCTGCTGAACAGGCTGCTGGTAGCTAACTGGATGCCCCACCATGGGCTATTCAGCCATGGGCAGACATTAAGCATCAAGAGAGCAGCAGATCAAGTCAGGCCAACTCAGCTGGTAGCTTTGGGTGAGTGCTCATGGGAGCAGAAAAGAAAAACAGTGTTTTTCTGGAATCCAAGAGACACAGGAGTGATTACAGGCCTGTGTTACAAAGCTATCCAGCCATGATTAAACCAGGCTCTGTGGGACCGAGAAGCAGGCTTGCTAAATCACCATGGTGACCTATGGAGAATGGCTAACCGGCTCAGTTCATAGGACCTTATAGGAAGCCTTACCAGCTTGCTTATTCAGCAGCTCAGGTATCATTTGTACAGTAAAGAGAGGAAGTAAGAGCTGAAGAACAGCCAGCATGTGTGACCCATCCATCCCACCCCGTGTCTGACCGATAGCGATGGAGCGCAGGTAGAGCCTCTCTGCGTCCTCGTACTGGTTCATGTCGTAGTTGTAGAGGGAGGCCAGGTGACCCACAGACAGAGCCACCTCGTAGTCCTCGTGGCCCAGAAGCTGCTCCTTGATCTGTATGGCTTTGATGTGCATCTCCTCTGCCTCCTGGTTACACAAGCACACAGAGATAGAGATATGGATCTCACATCAAGGTAAAAATGCAAAGCCAAGTCACTTCCTCATGCTGTGATCAGCTGGTACTACTGTGCTATGATTGGTCAGCTACACCAGGCAGACCTGGCCCCTTGACGCTGGGTCAGATGCATGTCTGTAATGCACCTTTGGCCCCTTTGCATTTGACACAAATTATGTCGATATCTTCTAGACTGCTGAAGCCTCAAATTATCTTCAGATGAACTTTAGAATGCGTTTGTACACATTGTGTCCCTCATCACTTCCACTGAAAGAGCATCGGGGGGGGGGATCTGTTAATGGCCAGTATGAACCGGAGAAAGGATCACAGCAAGCAAGCTCTATTTCAATGGACATACAGGCACATGACTGTAGTCTTCAGACATTTTAACCACAGGTCAGTTATCAGTAGAGGTGCTGAAATGACTTGATTCTAAGACGAATCAGATACTAGTATTGAAAAGATGCAGCTTTCTATATTATAGATTGTTGTCAGATGTCTGAAAGCACTTCCTAAATAAAGAGAGTTCAGAGTAAACTCACTGCTTGTATCAATTCTTGAAGATGGACACATAAGAAAATTGTGGCTCCAAATCAGCCCAGAGCAAAATGAAAATGCAACATCTGGGTTTAACCACTAGAGGGCAGTTTCTATGCACATTTTAACACAATATGTAGAATTCTAACACTTTGCACTAAAATGTCAAGATTTGGACCTGAATCCATCAACAACACTACTACATACACAACTGCATTGGTTGTCAGCTGAAGAAAGTGGTGTAGGGGGTTATGGGTTGAGTTACTCTTTAATGCCTAATTATTTCAGTGAAAAAGAATGCGAGAATTGGATAGGACACACACACAACATCATAATGTCCATCCACCTTGAACTTCCTCATGGACTGGTAGAGTCGTCCTAGGTTGCCGTAGTGCTTGGCAGTCTGGACGTTGAACTCTCCGAAGGCCTTCTTTGCCAGCTGCAGTGAGGAGAGGTGAAGGTCATGAGCCTCTTGAAGAAGGCGCTCCTCTGTCTCCTTATTGTGACAGTCGATGGCGATTTCCTCCAGAATAAGAGCTGAGGGAAACACACCAAGCACACATTAGACTTCTCCCCAGGACTGAACAGCGGAGCCACAGCCCTATGTCATTCTTTTGTTAACCATCACTTCACTGTTACCTTCTCAAACAGTGTACGCACACACACGCACTCACACACACACAATATGAAAGATCATATTAAAAGAGTTAAAACACCACAAATATCGGAGGCCTTAGCGCAGGTCTGCATTCAATTATTTGGACTGCACATATGAACTGCCTTCGCGATCCAGCCCAGCCTTGAATATACACAACTTATGTAAAGACCATAAAGCAAAGGTAGCGGGGGAGTTAGGAGAGACTACAGCGGTAGACTATTGTACTCGACTCAGCAATCAGTGAGGCTTCCTGACATTAGCATTATTGTTACCAGCAGGGGGAACTTCGGTCGCATGCACCGACATCAGCATTTTGCTGACCCGGTACTCACAGAGGGGTCTATCAGCAATCCAACAGCACCATGAGTCACATTTATACAACCACAGCGGCACAAAATCATATTTTCCCCATTTGTTTTAGGGAGATGAAATCATAAAATAGCACGCAGACATTCAAAGGTTCATTTTAATACATCAATAGAGGCTCATAATGTGAAAAAAGACATTCAGTAAAGCCCTACATTAAACAAAGTACACTGTACACGGAGCTGTTGTTGCCTGTTGGGCTTCAGTTTGTGACCTTATGATACGAGTATATATTTTTATGCTAAGTGTAGTATCTGAGGGTTTCTGAACATTACATGTTTTAATTAATTTCCAATAATAAATACATTTTGCATAAAGGAAGAATATTTGTCCACTCCCATGTTAATAAGAATGTTATATCCGTGACAAATCTTCATTTAAAAGGGTACATTTTGAACAGATGAATTGCAACTAATGTGTGCTGAACTGTGGACAATCATGCGATTAATCGTGATGAAATATTATAATCGGTGGAGAGCCCTCATGAACTTTCCTTAGGGACATTCCATTATCCTCGCTTTAAGACAGATGCCTGCCTGACATCCCCCCTGTACCCTCCACACAGTGGGCAGAAGCCCAGAACCTCCAGGAAACTCGCCTCACCTTTGACTCTCTTGGAGGAGGCCAGCAGCAGATGGTCCTCAGGCAGAATATGAGTTATGATGTCTATGGCACGTTCCGCATGGAATCTGAGGGACAAACAGCAGCTGATCCAAACAATTCATGAAACTTAAGACTTGACTGGGAACTGTATTCTACTCAGGATAAACACTTCCAAGAAAGTCAAGCGTTTCCCATGAGGCAAGCTGTTTTGAAGCTCACATCAGGGTTAGAGAGGTCAACTTTCAATCAGGGAGTGTGTCAGTGAATCATTCAAACATACAAAGAAACACGATTGCCATCATCGATCACTGTCTAAAATACAGATATTGCTTTTTAATATATGAAATGGCACATGTCCAGAGCATGCAGCCACATAACATAACAGAAGGGCACAGTGTGACTCATGGTCTTGTGCTACATCTACAAGGGAGCTCATGTCTTATGGAATTAGCTGGCTGGTGTACAAACAGTTCAGTTAGTGAGATTCATTGTACTCACAGAGCGTTGTCAAATTTCCCAGAGCTATACTGGTGCACATATGAGGAGTAGGCCAGGTCTTCATGGGCGGTGGCAACGTGGATGTTCTTCCCCCCGAACACAGACTGTCGGATGTCCAGCGCTGTCTGCAATTTGTACAGAAAGAAAGAACTTTGAATTTAACACAAAAACAAAGAAATATAAGTTGACTAGGAGCCTTACGACTTACCTGGTAAATAGCAACTGATTGGCATATGTTATCTACATTTAATAAGTAAAATCCATAATCTAGCAGCGTATCGGAGTACTTCGGATGCTTGTGTCCGAAATGTTCTCTGCCAGACACAAAACAGTAAATCAGAACTCATGATCAGAAAGAGAATAAGAACAATGTCGAGTCTCTATGAGACACAGCGGGTTACCTCGCTAGAAACACGGCATGTTTGATCAGCTGCTCTGCTTTCCTGAACTCTCTCTTGACCACGCAGGCCTGCAGCGGAAAGACGACACATTTCTTTACAACACTGCTGTCCTGCAGACACATCCCAATAACAACTCCATATTATCTTGTAATATAGAAGAACATAGTTAACCTTGGAGGCTTGCCGGAGGACATCAACCACTACTTTGACAGGGAGCCCCGGACTGATTTCCTTCATAGCCTCTATACACCACCGGTATGCCTGGAAAATGCAGGTAAAAGACATCTGGAGTGGAACAACTCTGTGATGCTGTAAACCACTCACACGCCATCATTCAAATCATTTCAATTAGAAGCACTTGCCCTTATAGTGTACAATGGTCAGACGTGTTTACCTCGTCGTAGTGGCTTTTGGCGAAGAGCAAGGCACAAAGCTCGCCGTACAGCGCCGCCTTGTTGGCCAGGTGGCCGTGTTTGGCTAGCTTGTCCATGTAAGACTGAGCGAGCTTGAAGGTCTCCTCCCCCAGGTGGTACTTACAGTTGCCATTGCGGACATGAAGCAGCCTGTGCACACAGCGGAAAGAAACTCACGTCACTGGATGTCGACATGAAGTCAAACATTCTAAAAGGAGCCACACACACACACACAAGTAGGGATGTCACGATAGGGAATTTTCATATCATGATTTGAATCTGAATAATTCTAACAGACCTGTAGCTAATGAACTAAAATAGTTAGGAAATCAATTTCAGCAACTTGACTCCAGTTTATTTTAAAAAGAGAAACAATGTGGGCTTATTTCTGTACTGCAAACAATATTAACACGCTTTGTCTGTACAGTCTGAAAAGTGAACAAAAGCCGTCAGAGAATAGTAATAGAGTAAGAAGTACAATATTTACCATGTTTCAGTTGCAATGTCAACAAATGAGATCTACAACCCACCCCCAAATCATATTTACAGTGATTTGCGCTCATACAGACCCCCCCCC
>NW_022280094.1:1365648-1386899 GCF_004355925.1 Anarrhichthys ocellatus
CCCCCCCCCCCCCCCCCCCCCCCCCCCCGCTTCTTGATGCCAGTTTCGAATATGAGCATGGCAGATCAGGTTAACCCGGTGAAATCTTTCCATTCATTGCAGCCTTAACAACCTTAATACAAGTCTGATCTGACCTAAAATAGCAATTTATCGAGCTCATCATATGCGACCCTCCTACATACCAGGTGTCTATGTGTGTGAGAGTCAGATCATTCTTCATATTACTTCTGCATTACTGAATGGGTGCGATAATAACATGGGACGGATACCATATTAAAACACAAACACACAGCAGCTACAGTGGTCGGCGTTGCACCACTAAATCGGACAAACATGGAGGAGAGATTGCTGAAGTGAAGGAACCTGCTATTTACAGATTTTTGGTAAAGCTTAATTAACAGAAGCTGACCTCCCTAGTCTGGGGCTGTAGAATTCTTGGTAGATTCAACCACACACGAAGTGTCCAGAGCGTTTGAGACTGACCTGACGCAGCATTCCACAGCCCGGTAGCAGTGGAGGACCTCACTGTGGAGCGTGCACAGCTGCAGGCACGACAGAAACACTTTCTCTGCATCTCCATACCAGCCTGCATCCGACAGGAAGCCGCCTACAATCAAGAGGCATCAGGTTAGTCCCACCGTCTCCCAATCAGTGGGGAGATAGGTTCAGTATCAACTGTGGTAACTGGTGATTAAAACATATGCTCTATATTCAACTAAATGAAATCTTGCAGTGCAAACTATGTGGGGACTAACACATCCTACGGTATCTTTTCTCACAGCTACTTGTGGAAGAGAAAGAAAGTCATGTGTAGAGCTCGGTCACCAGACAAAGATAACACAAGTAAACACAAAATGCAGTTTTTAAATGAAGGTTTTTATTATTAAGGGGGAAAAAAAAATCCAAACCTACATGGCCCTGTGTGAAAAAGTGATTGCCCCCCCTTGTTAAAACATAAATTAACTGTGGATTATCACATCTTTGGAAAGCTGAGTTCAATTTCTCTAGCCACACCCAGGCCTGATTACTGCCACACCTCTTCTCAATCAAGAAATCACTTAAATAGGACCTGCCTGACAAAGTGAGGTAGACCAAAAGATCCTCAAAAGCTAGACATCATGCTGCGATCCAAAGAAATTCAGGAACAAATGAGAAACAAAGTAATTGAGATCTATCAGTCTGGAAAAGGTTACAAAGCCATTTCTAAAGCTTTGGGACTCCAGCGAACCACAGTGAGAGCCATTATCCACAAATGGCAAAAACATGGAACAGTGGTGAACCTTCCCAGGAGTGGCCGGCCGACCAAAATTACCCCAAGAGCGCAGCAACGACTCATCCAAGAGGTCACAAAAGACCCCAGAACAACATCCAAAGAACTGCAGGCCTCACTTTCCTCAATTAAAGTCAGTGTTCATGACTCCACCATAAGAAAGAGACTGGGCAAAAATGGCCTGCATGGCAGAGTTCCAAGACGAAAACCACTGCTGAGCACTTTCTGGCAGTTTTGCCAGAAAACATCTTGATGATCCCCAAGACTTTTGGGAAAATACTCTGTGGACTGACGAGACAAAAGTTGAACTTTTTGGAAGGTGTATGTCCCATTACATCTGGCGTAAAAGTAGCACGGCATTTCAGAAAAGGAACATCATACCAACAGTAAAATATGGTGGTGGTAGTGTGATGGTCTGGGGCTGTTTTGCTGCTTCAGGACCTGGAAGACTTGCTGTGGTAAATGGAACCATGAATTCTGCTGTCTACCAAAAAATCCTGAAGGAGAATGTCCGGCCATCTGTTCGTGACCTCAAGCTGAAGCGCACTTGGGTTCTGCAGCAGGACAATGATCCAAAACACACCAGCAAGTCCACCTCTGAATGGCTTAAGAAAAACAAAATGAAGACTTTGGAGTGGCCTAGTCAAAGTCTCGACCTGAATCTGATTGAGATGCTGTGGCATGACCTTAAAAAGGCGGTTCATGCTCGAAAACCCTCCAATGTGGCTGAATTACAACAATTCTGCAAAGATGAGTGGGCCAAAATTCCTCTACAGCGCTGTAAAAGACTCATTGCCAGTTATCGCAAACGCTCGATTGCAGTTGTTGCTGCTAAGGGTGGCCCAACCAGATATTAGGTTTAGGGGGCAATCACTTTTTCACACAGGGCCATGTAGGTTTGGATTTTTTTTCCCCCTTAATAACAAAAACCTTCATTTAAAAACTGCATTTTGTGTTTACTTGTGTTATCTTTGTCTAATATTTAAATTTGTTTGATGATCTGAAACATTTAAGTGTGACAAACATGCAAAAAAATAAGAAATCAGGAAGGGGGCAAACACTTTTTCACACAACTGTATAACACTGATCGGCCGGTCACCGCACACAGCACGACGGTGCATATCTAATGACCACCACTGTCAGAGACACCCACCCACCCCCCATTTACCCAGCACAAAGCCAAACTGGATGGCCTTCTCTTTGACGTGGGCGTCAGACTCTGCGATGTAGGAGCAGCGGCGGCTGAAGGAGTTTGCCAGAACTGAGGCTACTTTCACACCGTGGTCCATCAGCGCCTGGAAGCAGTGGTGCAGGAGGTGTCTGCAGGGGAGAAGACCAAAGAACGGACCGGGTCAGTGGAAGGCACGACCATGAGGTAATGACTAATAGGTGGTTTGTTACATTTAAGCCTTCACCGATAAAAGAACAAACCAGCAGTCTGAACAAACATCACAAACATCAGGCTAATCAGTGAAGAACAATGCTGATGACTACTGCCTTTGTGTTCTCATTCAGCCCATCACAGCACAGATAACACTGTAAAACACCTTAACCTGAAGAGTTACCACGCTCTTATACCAGTGTTACATTTATATACTTTCACAAACCCTGATGGAACTAACTCAACAGGTCCCAGCAGGAGGAGAGGGCACGCAACGCACAGTCACAGACAAAAACAGCTCATTCAAAGCAGGTCAAAGGAGTGATGGACCGGGCCGAACAGAGCCTCATTAGACTGCCCACGTGGGCAAAAGTCCACTTCTGGACCATCAATGTCATGGAATTTATTCTTCCAAAAGAAAATAATGCTCGCTAAGATAAGCGTACTAGGGATGCAACTAAAACATGTTTTCATGATTATCAGGTAATGTGCTGATTTTCAGAATCTAGTGAACCATTACAAGTTCTCAGGGTCCACGAAGACATCTTCAAATATCTTGAATTGTCCAAATAACACTCCCAAACTCAAAGATATTCAGCTTAACATCATAAGACCATGAAAAGCATACAATCCTATATACCACATACCCATGATACATCAGTGGCCCTTTGATTGAAGTTTGATTTAGATTTTTCTGACTTATGACTACTACAGGATACATTTGGTAAGGTCCATACATGAGGGAGCGATATCAAACCGGACCCTCTGTTTAGTGAATGTAGCTTTCAGCACAGACTGCTGTTAACTATCTGTGTGAGGGACCAGTCTACAAAAGCACCCTGTAGGACGACTGATGGGTGAATGGTCCCCTTACATCCTTACCTTTTGTCTGAAGCCCGCAGTACTTTAGCAAACACCTCCAGCTCACAGAACTCCCCCCCCAGCTGGCAGAGCCGGCCCTGCTGGTACAGCTGAGACACAGAGATGAGGGAGAAGGTGAGGCTCTGACAATAATACACGTCAACTCTTCCATTAGGAGCACAATGCTGAGTCTGGAATTAATGGACAGATTAGTAACATGTAAAGTGTGTGTCGGTGGAGACGTACAGAATGTCTTATCTAAAACTGAAAAAGGTGACAAAGAGGCGATCCTGTAAAACTGATACGCATCTGTTACGCTGTGAAAGGAAAGGGCATTCCTATTAGTGTAAACTAATGTAAATGACAAATACTTCTGGAATTGATTCATCCTGTTGAAAGCAGTGTGGATACCGAGTTGTGTTCCAGTGATCAACGTTTCTTTTTTCATATCCTACGAGGGTGGAGCAGCGCCGACTCATAGTTCTCATCCTTTACACAACTCTCTCTCTGTTGCTGCTAGCTGACCAGGAACCAGCTCCACCGTTTCATTTGCGCTCGCCGTTTCTCACGCACCACACCTCGCTTGTTGCGCTGACCTCAGCACGTGTCGCTTGCTGCGTCCAGATAAAAGTTTCCAAGCAGAACTCACACCGAATCTCAGTTACTCACAAGCAGCTAATTCCAAACAAATATCTCCAAATGCTGGAAATGAGTGACCTCTTGACTTGAATTACAAGTAATTAACCGTAGTTTAAGATTACATTTATATTATGTTGTAATGGCAATATAATATATATTCGTATTGGAGACTAAATGATTTGTTTAATATAGTGTAAGGTAATATTTCACATATTTATACTGTTCGTGATAATGCATGTAAAATAACAGAAATCAGTAGTCAGTCACAACTTAAAGTGTTTTCCCTTAAAGCTGCAGGTTATTTAGCATGTCATGTTCATGTTTTTAAAGGGTAATTTATAGTATTTGTACAGACAAAAAAAGTAATTTACTAGGAAAACTTACGGTAGAAAGAGAACTAAAACATGATTTTACAGAAAGTACTGTATGATTTCACAGATTCCTTTCTGTAAAGCAGCATGGGATCATGGGAGGTGTTGTCCTCACCACCACGGCATCGATTCTCTCCTTATTTACTGAGTAACGGGTGTTTTCCGTTGAATATAGTGACTTACAGTTTAGTGTATTGTGTACTAAACTACTGCACAGTAACATTATTGATCATTGTTGGGCTAAAGGTTGGGCTCAGTTGGTTGCAGCTGTGGATCGAGCCTCTCTCTAATGAAGACAGGACAGCTGCAGTAGCAACACTGGTACAAATATCTGCACACATTCCATTTCATCCAACTTCATCTTAAGGAGTCTTATTCTTCCTGTTCTGAAGAAGAGCTGCTGAGTGAGACGAGCCTCGGTCAGATGTAGCGGTCTGAAGTAGGCAGCGGTGGAACTGTCTGTGTCACACCGATTAATTTGATCTTCTACACATCCTTCCGTTGTACCGTTAATTGTTTTGTTGGGGCTGCAGTTATCTGGTAATCTCAAGGTTCCAAGTTCCCGAACCCCAATTATTTTTTTTTAATGTTGTAAAACCAGTTTGTGTGTAAAAATGCCAAGATGCTGAAACATCACACTAAGAGGTGAAACAGACAACTTCAGGTTAAACCACATTGTGGCAAATTGGGTTATTTTGTCTTTGTCTTTTCTACTGTAATTCAAATATAATATTTAAATGGAAAATGACTGTAGATAGACTGGGTTGTCTCATTTAGGAACAAAAAAAAGCCCAAAATGTACAGAGACTAACCTGGAAGGTCCATGATTTAATGTATTAAAAGACAATATGTCTGTTTCCCCGTGGTTTAATCAACATTTATTAACAATATATTGTATATTATAGTAATATAATTAATTTTGACTGTGAAAGCTGATCTGTATTTTTACTGTTTACAATGTATAGTTTGTGGAGCCTTTATTCGCAGTAACTTGACCGTATCTGAAGAAGCTTTGCTGACAGTGCTGTTTTAACAGCGTGGAGACCTGATGCTGTCTGAGAGCTACAACAGCTGATTCAATCTAGTGTTGGAAAAGATCTTCATGTGGTTCTGCTGTTGCTACCTAAATCTAACGTTGGTGAACACTATTATCACAGTACAGGACCAAGGGGATCAGTTAGAAACACAGTCTGCTGTCACTTGGATGTCCCAGGAATAAATGGTGTATTCTGGTGTCTGGTTCGGGAGGTTTGTCTATCTATGTCCAGTCGCCAGCATACATCATAAATGAGCATAATAGGAAAGTATAAGCAGGTATAGTTATATCTTCCATATCTGAAGACCAAAAGTTATGATCTCAGTATTTCTGTCTAGTCCTGATTATAGCTCAAAAGCAGCACTGTTTTGACATTTTCTTTCAATGTGGCATTTAATGAAATGTAGAGAACAAATAACAATGCTTTCAAAGTTACAGTATATTGCTGCTGTTTTGGCAAATTGACATCCAACTGCTCTAATAAACTATGATGTGCTGTAACAAGTATGTCTGAGAAAGGCTCCTTCTAATAAAGTGTGTCAAAGCAGATCAGGAAGAGAAAGCTCACTAAACGCTGTTAGTTTAACGTTACATGACAACAGTTCATGTAACGATCACAGTCACACGGTCATTGGTGTGATCGGCTAACAGTTACACGATCGATGCCGTCCATGATGTCCATGGCTTCACTGTCAACAGCCGTTCATTGACCTTATACAGATATACTAACTCGCTATGTTGTGTTTTAGGAGGATGGACGCTAACGGCTAGTCAGCCAGACCTACAAAAACCTGTTTCTCGTCTTTGAGAGCTAGCTTAACGTTCTCGTAATGTAGCTAGCGTTAGCAGTTAGCAGCTGATGACACAAACTCCTACAGTGTGGTGGCTGTCAGATACACCCGAGCTTCTCGACCGCTGAGTCTTACCTTATAATAGACATCAAACTGTATATTTTCTGGGAGCGAGCGGATGTCCCTTCTCGATCGGCTGTAGTTGTCCACCACAGCCGAGATAGCGGTGTTGTACAGTGTTTCTGGGATCCATTCGAGCTCCACCGCAGCCATGTTGTTTTCCCTCTCCAAAAAAACCCTCCCCGACTCTCCCTGCACGCGCTACCTCACTGCGATGAAAGCACGTCCTCCGCGCGTCCTCATACAACACTCGCTTCAGAGTGAGACTACGTAGACGTGTCCTATCACCAATTTACCGACACGATTCTAAACCCGCTGCTCCATCTCCATCTTTCTCCTTCATCTCCTGTTACTCGTCGACCCGACACCGTCCCGACGCACACACTTCACGAGCGCTGACGCAGTGACGTAATCGTGCAATCGATGCAAAACAGCGGCTCATAGCCCCAGTGATCACGTCTATAAACAAAGGAGGAGAAGGGCATCCATACAAATAATCACATCACAGGGTGTCCTTTGGAGTTCAGCCTGTCTTTATTTCAATCGGTGTACGTTGTACTGTCCGGTTCTTTGCTTTCCTAACATTGGGAGTTAGATGACACATTACAATAGTTAGAGTCCCTCCGTGATGTATCTGATGTAGATGCAATCATATTCAAATTAAAGCTGAAAGTTAGTCAGTAATGACAAAAAAGTGTCACAGTCCAAAAACTCACACTTTTGGAGATTCAAGTAATTAAAGACAAAGGAGGGTTAGACCATTGGGCGGTGTTAAGACTGTAAAATAAATGATGTGGGGAGTGATACAACACATGGTAGTTCCAGGTAGTGGAAGAATTGTTGGATGGGAATCATCTAGTTTGTATCGGTGATGGCAGAAACACAAGAATAGTAAATACAGGCAAGGGATCTGTTAGATGTGATGCTTGTGACCAACACCGAAGCACCAATGCGTGACTGGCATGTGCATCAAGATTGGTAGTGACCATTATCCAGTATATAGTAAATAAATACAGAAACAGTATTAATGGGACAGTGATGAGAAGAGACATATATTTTGTACAGGGCTGTACCACAAAGGATAATGCAAACACTTCCAACTGACAAAATAACATTATATGCTCGTAATTATGCATTATAAAAAGTGTAAATATGAAAAATATAGATTAAATCATTAAGACGGTGCATAAAATTGGCAGCAGCAGAATTAGGTTAAAAAGAAGTTTGACACTACTTTCCTTTCTCCACTTCTATGGAGGGATATATTGATGTATACGTTTATGCATTTTGAGAATAATGGACAGTTACAAGCAACTTAATAGGTCACAAAAAGTCACAGAGACTTGATAAAGGTGTCACACTTTATGTTTATCAAGTTTATATTGCATATATTTTGACATGTACGTCTTTAGAATGTATTTATTTTTCTAATTATTTTCATTTGAATCTTCCCCTCCCACTTTATTGTACTTAATCATTTATTGTTCATTGGTTCATTGTATTCCCATGTTTTGCATTGGTATTGTTGTTCCTGGTTTTGATGCCTGTGTATGGATGTGCATGTGGATGTATGTGAGCATTTGTAAGTTCTGTAAAATGACAATAAACAAAAGTGTGATGGGTGTGAGAATGAGAAGGAAGATTCAAATGCAATGTTGGAGTTGTAGTATTCAAACAAAGTGGCTGAAATGTAAAGTGATGTCCTCAGCATGAGACCACTGTGGGATAGTATGTGTGACAGTCTTACCAGCAGAAGAAATGTCATCGTAATCACTTTACTTCAGAAAGCTGTTTATTTAAATAGGGTCATTTCCAGAGAAGTATTTTTCACATTTACACTGTACACATGCACGTTAGGCTGTTAGCACAGCCGTCTGAATCAGGGGCACGAGTAAATGAGTACACTAAGATTTATGACAACAAAACATATAGAAAAGTCATACAGGGTCCCGAGCAAAGTAACAGACTGTATTTGTGGAGAGGATGTGTCAAATCTAAACATTATCGCTCGTTTCATATTTACCAATCCACAATGCTACTAATTCCTGTTAATTGCACTTAGCTCAATGAAAATGCATTATCGTGTAACAAGGCTTTACAAAGACATTATTTTCTTGCAGGTAATATTTCTCATCTGATTCATACAGTCGGTCCTGTAATAAAACCATCAGAGGCAAAGGGGTTCAGCAAACTGTCCTCAGATCAGTGAGGATTCCCTTCCACCTAATAAGGTTTAAATGATGTGACCTCACATATCCTACATTTGCTGTTTTCATTTTAGACTCTGATCATGTCATCCACTGCTAGCTGCATCATTTCCATAACGCATAAAAACAGTCTTCTCAAAGATAATTCAGTTCACCATAACAGTGCAAAAAAAATCTCCTAGAAAGTCCATGCATTGTGTATTTACTCACAAACGAGCCCTGTGCTTACATCAGTAACCATACAACTGACGCTGCAGCAAGGAGGGACAGTGGCTTGTATGAGGAGAATGAAAAGGAAATCCGAGTCAGTCTCAACAAAACAAAGAACACGTATTGAATCCCGTCTGTAGGGACCGACATGCTGGAGATGGAGCCGTATTCTTACTGACAGACGGTCAAACAACCGGACAGAGCGAACGCAGAGGGAGAACCCATCATTATAGAGACAGACGTAGCAACTCCTGCAAACGCTTCAGCACAGACGCTGTTGGAAACAGAGCCATCCCTACCTGATGTAGGACGAGGTGGAATGATGACACCAAAACAACTCAACTCTAACGCTTCATTACAACTTCCAACATTGTAATATGATTAAGAGAGTGAATCCCTCTATCCCTTCAGATGCATTGTGCAATTACAACTTAAAAACATCTTCCATTCTGTCATATGCATACTATCAAAGAATAAAAATGCTACCAACAGCTATTACATGTATTTGTACATCAATACACACAATGTAGTAGCTTACAGGTCTGTGACTGTAGCAGCACCTTCAGTTTGAATTCAAAACAAATCTCCAGTGATGAAATAAAATGATGAGAATAAAAATACATACATATGTTTAAACCCAGGGTGTGCTGTGAGAAATTTAGGTTTTAAAGCTCCTAATTATGGATGTTATGTGATACAGTGTATTTACTTGTAGGAGTTTGAACCAAGCAGTGTGTTTGAGTGTCTCTGTGATCAGGTTTGAGGAATGTGCTGGAGCGCGGGTTGTGTGAAAGTGGCAGGGTGAGGTGTTAAGAGTAACAATGGGGCATCGGCCCAGGAGGGGCTTGTTGGACTTCAGCCAATCAATGAGCTGATCGATGAGCTGAGAGATGTAACTTTGGGGTGACAAAAGGTTTGAAGCTCTGGGGGATTTCGGATCTTCTGCGGGCCACCCAGGAGGCAGACCAGCCTCCTGGGTGGCTCGGATTGGATCTCACATTTCATGGAATTTATATGTTTGTTTTGTTATTAGTAGTGTGATTCGGTTTGTAACTGTTTGTATCTGTTTTTATGCTTCTTGGATAATAAATCCATTTGATTTTGACTTAAACCTGCTGTTGTGTTTTGGAGGCGATTGAGAGCACATGGCTGCAGGATGGGGGCCGATTTCTCTCTGTGTCCAGAAGTTCGGACCGAACAGTGCACACAATGGTATATGCAGAAAGCTGTTGTGGAGCTCATCTTAATTCTCACGTTTTATCATCGAACAATAAGAGAATGTACAAAAATATATATTTCTTTTACATGAACATTACCAATTACTTAACACTCAACTGTAAAATTCATAATAATTGCACCGGCATCATTAGTCATACCTATTTCTTACAATGGTTACCAGTAAGAGGAACCATTAAGACACCTATAATCAGCAAACAAACTAGATCTGTTGTGTGAAAATGAGCACTCCTTAAGTTTTCATATGTGGTGCTGAGCAAGAAGACACGTCTCTCCACAGACTTTACAGCAAGGCTGGTTTGCACTGTGAGAATGTGCGGGACACTTGCAGACATCAGGAACAGAAATGCCACTGGAGACACGGTGGACTGTGGAAGGCAGCAGGTTGATGTGTGTGTGTGTGTTTCAGCACACACACACCGTGGTCTTGTTATGCTGCTGGAGAATGGGTGAGACGTTACTGGACTCCTTCTGTTTCTTCTCTGCGTTGTGTTGGACCAGCGGCAGCCTGTCAGCAGTCCTGCGTCGGGCCTTCTTAGCTGTCTGACCCGGTGACGATCGGTCAGTAGTTCTTTTAATGTCGGGCGTCCTGTCGCCAACTGTCCTGTCAGTGGGACCGGACTGACTGGGTAACTCAGCGCCACTGTTTGGACACAGTGGAGTCAGAGTGAACATGTCGGACAGATTCATGTGGTACAAGCTGTTGCTTCCCGATAGTCCATCCCGTCGCTCCAAGGCAGGGAGGAGCTCACACATGGCCGAGGGAGAGTCTTCCTCTAGAGTACGCTGCAAAACAATATAAATAAAAAATATAAATAAATGTAGATGATTCTCCCTCAAACTCCACAACATTCACAAGACCACACAGCTATTCATGTCTACTTCATGTGGATACACACTTTGAGGTGTGAACATCAGGGTTAAGGACAGTAGAGGACACAATGCTGTTCAATACTACTGCATTGAGCTGAATGAAGTGTGTTAGTGTGTGTGACACTGGACCTTTTCTTTACACATACAGATACATGGGAAGTGAATGCTTCATTAAACTTCCCATGCTATCATGCCAAGTGTGTGTGTGTAAATGTGTTATGTTACAACATCTGTTAAGCCCTAGCCCTAAAATAACACACCCAAAACGAATGAGGAATGAATGATGAGGCCAGTGAAAGTCCTCTACTCTTTGACTGGGACTTTAAATTAGAATAAAATACACCATTTACTCCGGCGGTCTCCATTTGGCAAGGTTTACTGCTTGACTGTTTACAGGGAATCTTACTGAAGACACTAGTTATTTCCATATAGCCATGTAAAAAAATAATGGAATCTTGCAGAAACATTGAAATAGTAATAAACACAATGAATATGGATCAATATTCATATATGACTGAGTAGCTCCATGTTATACAGGCACATACATGGAGGTTGCCAGGCCCCACAGTGGTTTAGGAGGTGTCCACAGATTTAACTCAGGAAATATTTGACAATTATTTTCATATACAGTATACACACCATAGCTGTTTAGGGCCCTTTTAGTGGGGGGCCACAGGCAGTCCCCTACCTTGCTTAACGATAGAGCCCTGGTGTTTTTTTTCATGTACCAGAGTTTTCTCCACCGATGTTTCTGGCCGTGATTAGCCGGGACTTGGGTGTATTTTTGGGCATATTGGATTTGCTGATTTGGGACCCCCAGGAAAACCCGTCTAGCTCGACATTTCTACCTTTCTTAGCCGTGGTAGAGGAAGTGCTCAAAGAGAGGCATTGTCAGCACAATCTAACTGTAAAGCAAGGAATCTATCTATCGATGGGTATGTTTATGTATGTCGGTCATTCTTTGCATATCTTGAGAATCTACTACTTGACACTTGAGGGGTGTATTGCTGGGGACCCCACGGGGACGGATTTGGTGAACCAGTGAACAACGCTCTGTGTAGCTGTGTATTATTGCATGAGGCACCGTGGTGCCAGCAATCACTGATGGAGCACAAGCTACGAGCACTCAACCCCTGTGCTTTGCATTATTCTCCAGAAGTAAATATTCCGTAAGGAAGCCAGAAATCAACAAGTGTTTCCGGCAAAATGCCATAAACCCACATCCTGAATGCCGGCGAGGTATTTTAACTAACTGTAAACTCATATTCATAGAAATATTTGATCGCCTTTATGCAAGTTCTGTAAAGAAAGTTAAGTATTCATTGTATTGCAATGAAACAAAGGTTGATTACCCTGTAAACAAGTTGAATTGGCTGGCAAAATATCTGTAATATGATATTGTCTTCACTTTCACTGCTACGCCGATGATGTCCAGCTCTACATCTCCACAAAGGCCATTACCATTGCTACTCACTCCACTCTGACCAACTGCCTCACTGACATTAAATCATGGATGCAAACCAACTTCCTCAAACTGAACTGTGATAAATCTGACATGATCATCATCGGTCCCAAATCCCTCACCAAAACCAGTCACAACTTCTGCCTCACCATCGACAACTCCACTCTGTCTCCCTCCCCACACATCCGCAACCTTGGAGTCATGTTCGACAGCAACCTCTCCTTTGAACACCACGTCAAACAAATCACCAGAACTGCCTTTTTCCACTTAAAAAAACATAGCCCGTCTCCGCCCATCACTCTCCTTATCTGCTGCTGAAACTCTGATCCACGCCTTCATCACCTCCAGAATCGACTACTGCAACAGCATTCTCCACGGCACATCATCCAAAATCCTAAATAAACTCCAGTACATCCAGAACTCTGCTGCTCGCCTGCTCACCCACACCCGCTCCCGTGACCACATCACCCCTGTTCTCCAGAACCTCCACTGGCTCCCCGTCCCACAACGGATCCAATACAAAATCCTTCTCCTCACTCATAAAGCCCTCCACAATCAGGCCCCCTCCTACCTCACCGACCTGCTTCACCACCACACTCCATCCCGTCGGCTCCGCTCCTCCGATGCCAACCTTCTGTCTCTTCCACTCAGGACCAAGCACCGGACATGGGGTGACAGAGCCTTCTCCATATCTGCCCCCTCCCTCTGGAACTCTCTCCCCAAACATATCCGATACTGCACCGAACTTTCCATATTCAAATCTCAAATCAAAACCCACCTGTTCAAAACTGCTTTTAATGTGTGACCACTATTGTGTATTTTATGTTTTTAGTGTATTGCTTTTATATATGATGATTTTAATGTAAAGTGCCTTTGAGTTTTATGAAAAGCGCTATATAAATAAAATGTATTATTATTATTGTTATTATTATTATTATTATTGTTAAAACGTTCCGTTTCTAAAGCATTTAAATAGCCAGTGTCAGTATAGCAAGCAAAAACCACGCATTAAAGGCCGCGCCTCATTGACGGCGGTTGCTGCTGGATGATGGATATACCAACGTTACAACCAAACTCTTCTTCACTTCCCTACAACACATCCGGGACCAGCATCCACACAGTCCTGGTCTGAAGTTGAACACGTTACAAATGGGCCACACAACCCCACAAAGCTGTATGCATAACGCCAGAAGCCAGGCAATACATAAGCAGGCACTGCCCGAGTGTTTATTAGTAATGCAATGCTTCTGCTATGAACCTTTGTCAGGCACCGACTATGTGGGAATTCAACACTTTCTCAACTTATTATTGAAAATTGACTGAATATAGAAAATGAAACCGGAACCTTGTTTAAATTAAAAGTCCTAATTTTCTTATCATCCAAAATAATGTCTCAATATCTCACATTGTGGTTTCATCATTTTGGGAATTCTTGGGTGCAAAATAAGTCCTCCTGCCCTCACCTGAAGGAGAGGAGTGTCAGCGCGTGATAGGGAGGTGGGAGGACACTGGGACACCTTGGCTAAGTCCAGCAGCACCTCCTCATGGTGCAGCACGTCCTGGGAGGTCCCGGGCTCCTGCAAGGCGATGACGATGGCGCTGGTGTTGTCAGCACGCAACATGCGCTGGCGCCACCGCAGCAGAGCGTGGCTGACCAGCTGCCGGGCACTCGATACCCCGCATGGAGCCTGCAGCATGGAAGGCTGTTATTGGTCTGATATGAGCTGGACATTACATAGACTATTACTCTGGTAGTTTACTTGTCTAGCCCTTTAATCTACTACAGACCACAATCCAGGCAGCTAGGAAAGGAAGGCATCCATCTATAATGATCCAAAATGATAAGAGCTAAAGAGTAACTGCTCTTTGCTGGTGTAGCTCTCCACTCACCATAGCCTCATCATTGTTCTGACACATGGAGATAGCCTCTTGAGGCGGCACCATGTTCCACAGACCATCACTGCCCAGGATGATGTAGCGGTGTTTTCTGGGGTCGAGGGTCACCACACTAGTATCTGGCTCTGGAGAAACCACAAACTCCCCGCTGTAGAAGTCATAGCTCCACAGATCACCTGTTGCAGAGGAGAAAAGGAGCTGAAAGCACGCCTGGCTCTAACAAACACTGTCCGTGATGACTGCTGGGCGGTTGCCTTTTCTCTCTCTCTCTCTTGCTGTCTAAAAGCTCTGCACAAACGATCACTTATATAAAACTGTGCTGCAAAGCATTTGATCAACTGGATGACAGAGCGCTTTTACCAGATTTTTTTTTATGAACACAAAAAAATCAAAAGGTCAGTAAAAGTCTCAATCAGAAAGCAATGGATCCCTATTTTCCTGAATGGATTAGTCCTTTAAACTAGATTGAAGCCCAATGGTTTTTGATCACTGGGGTCCAAAAACTCTGGAATGATGTACACTCCTTTGTTAAAACTCTCTGAATTCTCTTACATCCCTGATGATAACTAATAGCTCCTTGTTGTAAGACGAGATATAAAAACAACAACATTATTCCAGTCATTCATTCGTGCTGCCTTATTTGCTGCGATAACTGTGATAGTAACTTTTCCTACCTAGAGCGCGGGCTACTGCCAAGAAAGGTATCTGGTCAATGACAGTGCTCCGACGCACTGGGCCGTTGTGACTCAGCCTCGGCCTCTTCCAGACAACCCGGTTCACTCCAGATTTTTTGATAACACTGTTAGCAGATAGATAGAGAAGACAATAGGTAAGATAAGCCACTGTTTGATCCAGGAATTTCAAAGTCCGTTTTTGACATTATGGGTGGGTTGCAACAACAAGTATGCTGCCAGCGGGGTAGAATGAGCTGCATTTGATTGATGCAGGAAACTGGAGGGGCAAGTAGAAATATACAGAATAAAACTGGCAGTGCTGAAAGTAGTATCTTCCCAAATCTGACAAGAATATCCAACTTGAAATAAACGGAAGGGACGGTCAGCCCTTCTTCAGTAGATGCAAATCTACAACGACAAATCAATCATGGTCACTTATGTGGAAGAGGACTTGCCTTAACATGTTGAGGTGAAGTAGGATGAATTAATATCCATGTATACCAAATATGATCGACGTTAGAGTCCACGGCCCTACTGCCCAGGCCTCACGTTTTGTCGTAATATGATTTCAAAGCAGCACTTCTCCCCACCAGCCTTTTCATATACTGCATGCTTGGCATTCCCGATTAACACGACTAAACCTTGCCTTGTTGTCTAAATCTTGTTATATGTTATGCAGTAAAGCAGCATTATAGTTATGCAGTTACAACACAACTATGAATCCCCTTTAAAGCTGTGGAGTTCACCATGTCATGTAAGGAAAAAAGTCTGGTTGTTGTCATCCAGGTGCCTATCACTACGACCACATCTTATCAGTAGACAGGCCACAAAGGACATTGTCCTTGAAGCAGATAACATTTTGATATGCTATTGCGCAAAAGAGGTTAGAAGTGCTTTTTAGTTGTAAATGGGGTCTGGTGGGGCCCTGGGAATGAATAAGCTGTTACTAAACTAGCATTTGTCTTGATCCAAAAAAACAACAACTTACATTAACCCTGAATTTCCACCATCTGCTGCAGTGTGTGCTTAATCAACTTACAACTTAAATTTACTGTCAGAGCAAATGATGAACAGTTTGAATCAAGTGGAAACCTTGTGGCAGCTAAATGGCAGCTAAATCAGAACAGGAATCTCCAACTGAAACGTTGGTTTTGGTTATGTGTTCTGAGCAACGATGGGCTGGCCTGGCTGCAAAAACCCTCCTTCTAATGTTAATAATATGTAAAGACAGGACGAGTTGTTGGTGAAGCCTTACCTCCCTCCCAGACCTTCAATACGCTCCCTCTCTCTGGGTAGTTCAGGTTTGTGGTCTTGTGTGACTTCTACAGCTCTGATGTATGGGTCTGAAGGGTCATCCTGGACCCCTAGAACCACCGCCGAGTCCCCGACGTGGGCCACATACATGCGGTTTCCGCGGATGAACACTATGCTGGCTGTGGTGCCCGATGTGCTCGGAAGACCTGTGAGTGTCTTTGGCCATTCAGCTGAGAAGATGAAAGAGAGAACACCTGTATTTACTGAGCTATAACCTTTCCTGCTTACAAACGGAAGTAAACTGAACCACACATAACAGCACAGCAAAATGATGGGCAGAAAATAAATGCTCCTAATTTATCTATTGCTAATCTCCATATATCTTCCAAATATTTAGCCTGATGACAACACTGTGACCTTTATTGGACGCAGCCTGTCCTGGAGCACGTCTTTCCAACATAATCCTAGTCAGACATGTGCTTTACAGACACTGTGTGTTGACACCATTGTGTGACCAGCTGTAAAACAGCTGACATGTCCGGGCACATCCAGCCAGACAGCCGTTGTCTGCACGACACAGCACACTCTGGCTACGTCATGATTGGATAGGTTATCTAATGGGTAATAACAAGATATGGAAGTGTAATAGAATAAACAATATCACACATATGAGTCCGAGCAAACAATAAAATATTGGCCGGCTTGTGGTTTGGTAGGTTAACTGGTCTCCTATGTCCGCTGTGGCCGGCTTTGTTTGGAGCCAGTGGCTACTGCTAACCTCGTTAGCTCGGCTGCCTTTGGTTGCTAAAACCATTCCTCGTAGAGCTTTTTATATTAAAAGGCAACACACACAAAAAAAGACTAGAGATAGTGCCAACAGATTTAGGTCGGCCTTTTGTTAAATGTACATAACCACACATTCAATGGAGAATGATTTTATTGAGCACAGAGAATCTCCTGGTAAATTCGGCTTTCATGTATGGGCCAGCAGTGCGCCCATGTAACGTTAACAGTTACAACTTTTAGGATGTAAGGCTAGGCCACAGACTGACCTACAGTCCGGTTGAGAGGTTTGGTGTGATGTTCTTTCTACTCAAACCGAGGGAGAGGCACATAAACAGCCCATATTGACAGCTGATAACGTTTTATGTCATGACATTGTAGTTGATAGTTGTAACGTTAAACTTACGTAGCTTTTTCCACATAGCGTGATGGCAGGCTACAAATCCTTTGCGTATAGCAGAACAGACCTCCATGTCACAGTCTGACCAGAACCCCCGCTGCTTCTTCATGAACTCCCATAAATATTCTCGCGCAAACTGCGCAGCCTCGCGACCCCCGTGCCCGTCGAACACCGCGAAGAATGCAACGGAACGGCGGGAAGGACTCGCTGGACTCGGCTGGGCTCGCGACGGGCTCTGACCTCCCGGTAAAGTCGCTTCCACTATTATACCTTGGTTTTCCGTTCGCACGGGTTCACATGGTGCATTTGGAACTTGTAGCGACACAGCGGGCTCACCAGTCCGCTCTGGAAGCGTGTCCGCAGCCAAAGAACTGAACGTACAGTCTCCCCCACTGGTCTCTTCTGGCTCACCCGACGTCGGCTCGTCTTCTCCCGGCTCTGGCTCTACTATGACTTCGGTCACATCTTCCATGTATTTCCTGCCTCCTTGGTCGGTAAAAACACTCACCCGCATCAATAATGCGTTTTCCATAGCTCCAGAAATGAGTCTCTCTCCAATTTGTCGGTACGGTTAGCATATAAAATACCTGGAGAGTTGAGTTTATTGCAGCGCAGCGTCCTGCCTTTGTTTATGTTCCAGTGTAGTAGGCATGCCCAAACGCGTTGACGTCAGAATCGGTCTTCTTCTAGCACGTTGACGTGGCAGCGCCAATGCAGCTGTTGCCCCCCAACACAAGCAAACGTGTAAATGTGCAGCAGAAATATGTGTAAAAACAAAAGGTCAAGTTGCAACCATGGTTGAAAACAGCAGGCATTCGAAATAAAAGAGTAAAATTGGCCCTAATTGTATTGGAGACTTTACGTACCCACTGAAAACTTGCAGAATGCTCAAAAGTATTTAAGCTGGTGTGCTGTATTGTGTCATCAGAAGACTGTTGAGGGCCTCTTACACTCTCCGCACTGCAGGAGGAAGCATTTCGCATCCTGTGGTCCCCGGAAATGTCTTCTTGAATTTTAGCAAACTGAGACTAGACTGATGAGTGCTGAAAGCAGTCTGACCAAAGCCTAGCATGAAATTAAATTGCCACCAGCTGATAAACCTGTTTTGTAATAGCATGGCGGTACCTCTGGGTCCACCTTCAGGCCACAATTCACTTATTTTTTTGGTTTATTTTTTTGCAGAGTGGTATCCAAGAATAGCAATGTTTTTTTTCCCCTCAATTTTTCATCCTTCAATGTTTTTTGTTTAATGATCATCACATCTTTACTGCCAGCATGGCCTGTTAGTTGTATGTGTGGAGAAAGCATTCTTTTTTCTGTCTAACAAACCCAACTTAATGCTTAATTACCTAATGAAATACTTAGTATTATTCCTGAAGTGTTTACAATCCGTCTTATGTGTTCATCTTCTTACCTCCCTGACCATTGATGGTTTCTCAGAGCTGTTGGATATGTGGCAATGCTTTGATCTGTATATGGACTGATTTAAAATCCTGTGTTCTACAAAGTAATCCTCATGGCTCGGTGTAGCTGCTTGTTGACAGATGCAAAGCTGTTTTAAGCCACTACACATGTTATATTCACTATTTAAGAAGCTTCACATGAACTCAACATGACTGAAGTTGAACCAAAGAAAATCTCACAAAACAAAAGTGTCACTTTAGATGACTTGTGTGTTTTATTGAATGCAACACCAAACCAGTGAAGTTGAGAAATGAGTCGGAGCAGTTCACACAATCCTGCAGAAGAATGACCAGGAAACATCTGTAAATAAAGAAACGTCCTCATTAATTATCTCAGGGTTTACACAATAACACAAAATTACTTTATATATATATATTTATTTCACTAACAAGGACCACGCCAATAACAGTATGAGTTTCGAGAGGTTTATTGCATTGTGGAATGATTGTTAGATTCAAGAAGCAGAAGGGGTCAAGGGATGAATAGATATATCTCTCAAAATGTTAGACAATATTCTGTACCAGGCTTTGAGACTACAGTTGATTTCAGAACAACATCAGCATTACAAGGGACATGGTGAAAATCATCCAACAGAACAAGTGGTGCAGGAGTGCTGGGAGAGAGGGGGGACACAGACGTCAGGCTTTGGCTGGGTGGGGGACTAAGTGGCAAGAGATATGGGGGTATTGATCAAGAGTTCTGCCTTGTGGCCTTCTGTACCACTATGGCTATGGGGCAATAGTGAAGAATAAAAAAGGTAGACGTATTGAATGAATACTATTGCCACATTGAAAAAAGTTACAGGGTGCTTCTTTCAATTTTCACAGACGGGTCGAAGGATCCAGCAGCTGATGCAACAGGAGCTGCTGTGGTCCAGAGAGCTGAACGTCAGTCTTTACAAAAGAACATCCAACTACCTGTGTATACAGTAGAGCTGCCTGCTATTTTAATAGAGTTATATGCTATATGTAGTGGATTGAACGGATTCAACCCCGTTAAGTATTTATATAGTGACTCGTTGTCTGCAATCCAGAGTATTGGGTCTGGAACAGCCCAGAGTCAACCTGACTTGGTCCATGAAGTCCTGCTAGTACTCAACAGTGTAGCAAGGAGGGGCAGTGAGGTTACTTTGTTATTGGTCCCAGTGGACAGGAGTGGGAGCAGGACACGAAAGGGAGACCCCTTTATTCCTGACAAAGCAGAGTGGGCAGTGCATGAAACAGAGGGAGGAACAGGTAAAGTTGACCAGAATGAAGGTGGGACACACATATCTGAACAGGACACTATATATCATGGGGAAGCATCCATCAGGGTCATGCAAGCAGTGCCAGAAGAGACAATGACAGTGCATCATGTATGGTCATGAAGGAGGTATAGTATAGGCCATAAAGAAGAGTGGTGTTAACTGAAATGAGGATAATGGGATGAACAGAAATATTAGTAAGTATGGAAGTAAAGGAAAAGGAATAACATGGCTGTTCGGCTTTTTGAGAGACACTGCCTTAATTAAATGGATCTAGTATGAAGATGGCGCAATAATTGTCTAGCTCCAGAAGGTGGCAGAAATGCAACAGAACGGATGCCGGCTTCCGTATAACACCAACGAAGAAGAAGACAATATTTTCAGAGCGGGAAGCTTAATGGGGACAGTGGAGTTAACCAAATAGTTCGTGTTCGCCGAAGTGGTTTCTGATAGCCTGCTGTCAGAGTACCGGTTAGCAGGTTAACCATGGCGCAAGGATAACAGTAGTGAATCGAAGTAACGGTGGAAGACGTAGCATTAGCGCTCGCTAAGCACTCAGTAATACCGTAACGCTAGCTAACAAGTGCCTTTCTCTTAACTCTCAGGTAGGTGGCAACGTACACAGACATGACAACAGTGAAAAGTGACGTGTGTTAAACTGTTGGCAAATGCTTAACGGTGTGCTACAGTACCTTAGCGTGTGAGTGAATTAGTTGCAGTAACAAGGGCTCCACTCTCATTACACGGCGCATGGTACCATATAATATGTAACGTTGGCTGATATTTAGTTTATCAGACGTGTTTCTTGGTTCAGATATCTCTGTGAAGCAGGACCAGAGGAACATGGCTGCTTCCTCAGAATACACCATTGGAGGGGTGAAGATCCACTTCCCCTGTAAGGCATACCCGTCCCAGCTGGCTATGATGAATTCAGTGAGTAACACCATCACCACGTGATAAACTAACCACTTAGAGGACTTGCTTAACATGTGTGACCAGTGGCGGCTGGTGGAACATTTTCTAGGTAGAGCCATCCTATCAATTTCAGCAAACATCCCAGTATGATTTAATGCAAAAAAA
>NW_022280094.1:1386999-1400532 GCF_004355925.1 Anarrhichthys ocellatus
GAGAGAGAGAGAGAGAGAGAGAGAGAGAGAGAGAGAGAGAGAGAGAGAGAGAGAGAGAGAGAGAGAGAGAGAGAGAGAGACAGAGAGAGACAGAGAGAGAGAGAGAGAGAGAGAGAGAGAGAGAGAGAGAGAGAGAGAGAGAGAGAGAGAGAGAGAGAGAGAGAGAGAGAGAGAGAGAGAGAGAGAGAGAGAGAGAGAGAGAGAGAGAGAGAGCTAGCTTGTTTATTTATTGAGATCCCCCTATGGACCTTGTTATAGGAGGTAAAGATCAGGAGAAGTAAACATGAAGTGTAATTATGAATACTGATGTTAAATTAAGCTATGATGAGTTTTCACTGTTAATTTACCATCTCAATTAAATGTTGATGCCTCCATGACCAAGTTAAGCAGATGAGACTGAGGACAACTATGTAGAAGAAAAGATGTTCACTTTGCCTAATATGTAGCTTGACAGAGTTCTCCATGTGTGTCCTGGTGTTCTCATGTTTCCTTACCTCCTCATCCCTCACTCCCTAACTGTCCGTGCTGGATCTGTCCCCGATGTTTTAAGACATTAGCATGACTGCATCCAGCTAGCCAAACCTGTCTGGTACAGCTAGTAGAGAAGCTTCGCATGTACTGCTTCCCTTTCCTGCTAGTCTGCTGTCTGATTGTGAGGTCATGCTGATCTGGGATCAGCTCTTTGGCCTGCAGAATCTCCGCCAAAGTTCTCCTCTCAAACGGGTCTTGGAGGAGTAGTGCTCCCCTGTAGAGTCTTCTCCTGACGAGAACGCCCCAAGCTGAATCTATTTGAGGACGCTGATTGGCTAAATTGTATGTCACTCATTTATATCTTTAGCAATTGGCTAAACTGCTTCATAGACCCGCCTCTTTTGGGCCAAATTCGTTTGGCCCCCCTAGCTGCGAGTTCTGAGACGTGTCGTGCACACAGGCGGAGAGGACGAGCAGGAAAAGCATATATTTTGCGCAGATATCATATTTTACACATATTACTGGGGACATTCCATAGTTCAAAAACACAAATATTGACAATTTGTATAATTTATTATTTTTTTTTTTTTTTGCGTGGCTCAAGGTTGGGCCAGGCCCCATGGCCTTCTATTGGCCAGCCGCCACTGTGTGGCACTATTACAATTTACTGGGTTGTTGCATAATAATAATAATAATGAGATATTACGGTGTAAGGAAGTCATTTACACCTGTGTTTACCCTGCTATGACATTTGAAAATGGCATCTGTGAAAAGGGCCTTTTGTATCTGCTCAGGTGATGTTTAAGCCATCGTACACAGTGTATTTGTTTAGAGGGCCATTGGTTATTATTCTAACCATAAACAAACCAGTGAATACTTTTCCATTCATCCTTCCTTCCATTATTTATACCGGCAGCTTTCAGTGGGGGAGGCGCTGTTTTCCCTCAAATTATATACGGAAAAACTACAAATATCCTTGAAAAAAACAGTTCTACTTGAAATGGTGCAATACTACATATAGATTTGGCATTAAGGATTGTGTCTGTACCTTGCCTGCAGATCGTACGAGGACTGAACTATGGGCAGCACTGTTTGCTGGAGAGTCCCACGGGAAGTGGAAAGAGCTTGGCTCTGCTCTGCTCGGCTCTGAGCTGGCAGCGGGCTCAGTTAGGTATGTCTGCTCTGACTGAGATCAAAGAACCAAAACTATTGTATCGGCAAGAAGGCCTATCCTCAAACTCAATGTTTAACCTGTGATGTACAGACTAATTGGAGCAGAAGTCTGTCTTATTGTAATTAGATCTCACCAAGTGTCCCTTGGATGTTTTCATGTTGGCATGCTTTTTTTTTTTTTTTCCATTCACTTAAGCCAGATGATATATTTATATATTGATGTGAGGCTATACAAGACTTTGTGTTGTTGTAATGGTATGATTTGTGCTTTCCTGGTCTAAAAGCAGTTAACTGTTTGTTAACCAAATCCACATTGCAGATATGTCTGTTTCTCACTACTTTCTTGTTTGTAAATTGTTTTTGATATTGTAGATATTTCTGACACCATGTTCCAGCTGAGGGTCACTGTCTCTGTGTTTCATTGTGTGATGACAGATAAACTTAAAGAGGGAGGAAGCCTTTTGGAGGACAAGAGCCAGTCGGATAAAAGCTGTGGCGTCTCTAAGAAGTCAGATGTCACAACGCCCTGTCAGTGTGTGTGCCACATCAAAGTCAACAGTACCACAGCTACAACAGCAGCCCAACCTGATGTTGTGGACCTCACTGTGTCACCCTGCAAAGAGTCGACACAGCTTCCAGCACCTGAACAGAGTATGTATTTTTCAGTCCTTAGTTTTATTTGTGGAGGCATTTGAGACCTACATAACTGTTCTTTTTACCTCCCCTGCATCACAATGGTATTTTCATATAGAGAGTTTTTTTTTTTTTACTTGATGCACACAAAATTGGCATGTCAACAATTGGTAGCTGTGAAATTTTTATGTTTTATATTTCTTGTTAAGTTTGATCAATTTGTGAAGATTTCTTCATGCGTTGACATCTTCTTGCTTGTCATCAGGGTTAAAATATGATTCTGATTACGTCCACTGCAATTAGGGGTGTAACAATACAAAGAAGTCGTGGTTCGGTTCATACCATCGGGAGCAGAGAGATGTGCAAGTGTAAAAGACCAACAATATCCTCTCGCTGTGGACTGAGGAAACATTTTTCCTGCTGGTTACTTTGGTGAACTACTGAACATTTCAAACACTTCGGTATTGCACTGTATGCCCACTGAACAAAACATTTCCCAAACGGCAACAGGTCACAATAGGCTATGAAACTGAAAAATAACTAGAATAAAAAATAAATACAACTTGTGTTGATTGGCACATCTGGGTAATCCCATCCAATCTGCATTAGCGTGTTTTATGTGTGCCATTAACATACACAACTGTAGAGCAACACAGACACACTGGCCTTGTCTTCTGCACAACTCTCTCTGTTGCTGTTATATCTGACTGGGGAACCAGCTCCGTTGAACAAGGTTATTTTGTCACACAGCCTTAATTCAGCTGAGCTTTCAATCAGCTGAACTAACCAGTGTTGGATTTTTCTTTCTCCTCTGTCTTTGGCATTAAGCAGTGGAATTTAGTCCTCTACCTTAGGCAATATATTTCTTCTGGTTATCTTACCATCAAATTCGGAGCACAGAGGCAGAATGAATGCCCACCATGATGCAGAATCAATGCTGTCTCTTTAAATACATTAAAGCAGCCGTGGATTTCCTTAAATTCAATGATGCACTTTAGTAGAAGTAGTATCCAGTATTACAGTGGTTCCTGACTTTTGTTGGAGCACATTTTCTGGACCAGAAATCAGAGTGTCTGTGTTTTATACAGTCCAGTGAATTAAATACCAGACAAATGAAAGTAGTTGATGTGTTTGTACAGTATTCTAATTGATCTATTGCCTGTCCACAGAGCTAAACGTAGACATTGTCCTTCACAGATGAGATTCAACCGAGGACTAGCCAGAACTAAGCCATTTCCACACTTCATTTCTGTTCCTGTATAATCTAATGTTGCACTTGCTGTGTTTCAGTGAGAACACCTGAGGAAAAAAAGAAACCGTCCATAGCCTCTCGTCTGTCTGAGAAGTTCCTGTCCAGCTCTGACCGCGAGAAGGACGACGACAACGACGACTTTCAGCCAGATAGGAAGCGCATTCGCACTGCCGAACACAAGGTGTTGTAGATGCTTTGTATATACTGTTGTACATTTATACTGAATTTACTGTATATCAAATTTAAAGGGTGAATATTTCTTTCTTAAAACAAAGGAATACCAATATCTGCAGTGGTACGATGAGGTTGCCGTATTGTAAGTACTAGATTTGATGGTAACTCACAGTATAGTACTGTCAATAGTGTGTTTCCTATCATATAGGTGTAACTAATTACAAAACTCATGGAAACTTTGGATCCTATCATGGTTTTGAGTCAACTTTTAGAGATGCCCTAATCACGTTATTTTGCCGCTGATACACATAACGGATGGTCAGTTAGCCGATACAGATCTTTTTTTGTTGTTTTGTCTTGTTATAGCAGCTGATATACAAGGCTCCCTAAAAATAGTTTCAGCCATCTCAAAGTTAGTGTAAACAAACAATCTGGCCTACATGCTGTGCTTTTACTTGTTTACTGTCATCTATAATCTTTTTTTCGCATAAAAACTTACAATTCAAATGACTAAGAATAATAATGCACCGATACCACTTTTTATCAGACCAAGTACTTACTTTTGAGAACATGCCAGTACCAATACAAGTACTTAATAATACCATTACCTAACAATAACTTTGTTGCTGACAATTCAATATTGTATTTTCCTGATACAAACAGAGCATTGTTCTTTGCAGCGGGGATGTTAATAATTAACTGTTTGACCGTAAATCAGTTGAACAGTTAAAAGAAATATAAAAAATATAAACCGAGCAGCTTGTCACTTAAGGGAGACTAGCGCTGCTCCTCCTTAAGTGAGCCGGAGCAGCTGACTCTGCTGCTAACTTCAGGGAGAATTCACTTTCATCATCAGCTGATTGACAAGCAAGACACTTAACTTGGGTTAATTCTTCAACTTTTGAGGAGTTGAAGAATTTACTCACCGACAAATAAACTGTAGAGACGCACTGCTGCGTTCACAGCTGTAACATTACTGCTAACCTTCATACTTACCGTCGCACATGCGCTCTTCCTCTCTCGACGACCGGACTCTCTAATGTGATGCCAGGCTTACTCTCACTCTCACTTTCTCTCAACATCATGTTGCCGTTGTGGTATCAGTGTAGTTCTGCGAGTAGGAGTACATGAACACAGTATCGGGCCCTAATCCCTAATTCGGAAATACATGATTGTATTTGGGGCGACTGTGGCTCAGTGGTAGAGCAGGGTCCAGACCATTTACCATTTATTGTTATTGATTTCTTTTAGTTTTAATTATATATTATATGTTCATAATTTTCTCTCCATTTTATATTGCTGTGAAAACATATCCTTCAAACAACTGTTTTTATTGTATTTTCTCTGTATTTCACAAAATTACATTTGAACACATCCAGATAACCTCATAATTGACCTTAACCCAATGCTCATTTGTACTGAATAGAGCATGAACACATCCTAATGTTACTCAATGGAACTTCTGTACGTTAGCTGCCACCGTTACTAGCTCTCCTCTTGATTTGTTGTTCATAATGTAGCATTATCAGGGGTCGTAGATTCTCACTGAATATTCTCCACAAGTGATTGGCAGTAACTAGGGGTGTAACGATACACGTATTTGTATTGAACCATTCGGTACGAGGCTTACGAACCGAACAATACGTTTGAATAATATTATTGCATTTGGAAAATGTAGAAGCTTAAATTGTGGGAAATCTAATGTTCTTTTGGTAGAGCCAACCTGGCAACCCACCACGTCGTGCTGTTGCCAGTAACAAAAACATTCTACCCTCGAACAACGGCACATGTCATTCGCACCCCGATCCGAACAGCCTGCCTGATCGGTACTGCACATGTGCAAAGTGAGGAAGGAAGTAGCTAACGAGTGAGCTACCTCTCTTCGTTCTCATCTCTGGTGACAGTTGCACACGCGCAGTACCGATCGGGTAGGTTCTAGTGGAGAGTGTAAGGTTAGCGAGAGCTAACCTTACACCCCCCCCCATTAGCATTCTTCAAAATAATGTGTATGATGATAAGAAGGCCGTCTTGTGAAGTATTTTTGTTGTTGCTGGTTGAGTGATGTGAATGTTGAGTGATGTGCAGCTCAGTGGAGTAAAGTCTCTGTTTGTTCGTCGGCAGCGTAAAAGGCAGCGTCTGGAGCAGGGAGTGGTGTTCATAGATGATGAGCCGGAAAATGAGCCTTCAGGTGCTCAGACCTGGACCACGGAGCCAAACGCCCAAGCAGCTGGTCTGTCCTCATCGTGCTGCGTGAGTACACTCCAGACATAGAAGCTGAGTTACACCAATAATATTGCTTTACTGATACACGGGGCAAATATTGTGCATACATGGCGTGTTTCAGAAGAAATTTTGACCTGTAACGGTAGGAAAAGGTGTAAAGGACCTCTGAGAATGTGTAGTGTATTTAAATAGATTGTTCCTTTATGTCTTTTATTTTGGACGTTTTGTCACTGCAGTCGGTGCATTTCCTGTTGCGCATTTATTTTGAAGGTATACAAACCGGAAGTAAGAAGCCGTTAGAAAGCCGTTAGAAAAGTCACTAAAGGGATGGAAAAAGTGTTTTAACAAGGAAGTTGGATACGGTTTTATTATTTTAGCACCTGGCCGATATAGGCACAAGTTCTCAAGGTGTGATTCATTAAAGACTTATGGACCATCAGTTCAAGACTACAGACCATTATTCAGCCGGGATGCTACAGTAAGAACTTCACCTTCACCTGCTACACCCCGCTGCTTGTGGAACAAAGACGGCACGGCCACAGAGCAGCGAGTTGCAGCACTTAGCGTGATGGTCAACAGAGGCGGTAACGAAAACTACGTTCAAAATGGATGCCATAAAGGATCAGATACATAAGCTACAAACGGAAATACAAGAAATTAGAGGCTTACTACATCTGGATGATTATGAAGTCATGTCGAAGCAAGAATTAAAGGAAGAAATTGAATGTAAGGAAAAACAACTAGCTGGGCTTCAACTTGAAATGGTTGACGCTAATGTATAACGTTACCACGGCGATCAGAACGTCAAAGTGTGCAAACAGAGAAAATGCTTACCTACCAACAGGAGGAACTGAGTAAAAGGGAAAAAAGACTCCTAAACCTGTATGATCAATGGGAAATTAAAATCAGAACATCTAAAGACAATTTAAAGAAAGACATATCAGTCACTGAATTGTCTACAATAGCAGACAACATTGAAGAGGGAATGGATGATGTCATGAGAGCTTACAATGAAATAAGAGAGCGTGCCACACCATCCACTGAGTTGAGACGCAAGATTGATGCATGTGAGGCTGTAACTAAAGACGTTATAAAGATAGTCCATGAACGCTTATCAGCAGTAGATGGCGATTATGATGTAGTACGTGAAAGGCACCGTCTCCATCAGTTATATGCCCACGACTATGCTTACTGTATATGGCACTGCTTCTCAGTCAAGTGGCAGTCACCACTCTTCAACGATCATAGCTGCAAAAAGGGCTGATGCAGACGCAGAGCTCGCTGCAAAGGAGGCTCAGTATAAAATACTGCAAGAAGAAAGAAAGCAAAAGGAAAAAACAAGGATAATGGAGGAAAACCATAGGAAGGAATTAGAAATGCAGATGTCTGAATTAGAGCGTCTACAAGTAGAAAGAGATATGGATGTTGCTTGTGCTAGACTGGAGATCTACGACAGAGAAATCAGACAAGAAACCGATAGACAGTCCATTCAGCAGAAGAGATCCCCCTTCATTCCTTTCAACCCTGCTATATACCATCAAAACCCTCACATTGTGACACCAGCCCGCTAATGACATGTCCTGTCTACCCCAAGCAATCCAAGACAGCATAGCCATAAACAGACTCCCAGTGCCAACGCCCACAGTGTTTAGTGGAGATACAATCCTGTACATTGAATGGAGGGCTTCGTTCATGTCACTTGTTGACCGAAAGGGTATTTCTTCAGCTGATAAACTGTATTGCCTAAAGAAATACGTCAGTGGCCCTGCGCATAAATGTCTCGAAGGCACATTCTATCGCAATGATGATGAGGCATATAGAGATGCATGGAATAAGCTCAACCAACGCTACGGTCTGCCCTTTGTCATCCAAAGAGCTTTCAGGGACAAGCTATCAAAATGGCCAAAAATTCAGCCCAAGGATGCTGAAGGGTTAAGAACATTCTCAGACTTCCTAAGTGCCTGTCTTCAAGCCACGCCCCATGTGAAGGGTTTAGAAATATTAAGTGACTGTGAAGAAAACGTAAAGCTAATACAAAAGGTTCCTGACTGGTTAGCATCAAGTTGGAATCGTCGGGTTACAATAGCCCTCATGGAAGGAAAAGAGTTTCCCACCTTTGAGGATTTCACTAACTTTGTGTCTTTGGAAGCAGAGATAGCATGCAACCCAGTCACTTCCCTATATGCTCTTCACTCATTCAATTCATCTTATGACAAAGGATACATAAGGGAAACAAAGGGAAACAAAGCCAATGTTTTCATCACTCAATCTGCCATGAACAGTGACAATTCAACATTAAACAATGGAAAACCAAGGTCCCCCTGTATGTGGCGCAAAGATGACAAGCATCAACTTCCCAAGTGCCCTGATTTCAAAGAAAAGTCCCTTGAGGATCGACGAGCATACGTGAAGGATAACAAGCTGTGTTATGGATGTGTGAAACCAGGTCACAGTGCCAAGGAATGTCGTCACCGCCATTCTTGTGATATATATAAGGGAAGGCACCCTACCTGTCTCCATGATGAGAACTACAGAAGACGTGATGGTAGAGAAAGGTCTGTATCCTTTGCTAACACAGCTCCAAACACTGTAAATGAAACCATGACAGCCACAGCACTCAGCGTCACTGGAGGTAGTCAGTCAGGCAGCACTTCCATGATCGTTCCCGTGTGGGTGTCCTCTACTGAAAACCCATCTAAGGAACAGCTTGTATACGCACTACTAGACACTCAAAGTGACAGCACCTCATCAACAAGGAGACAAGCAATGAACTACAAGCAGACGCCTACCCTGAGAAACTGAAACTTACCACTATGCTTGGAGAGAACATGATTGTGAAAAGTGAAAGGGTATCTGGACTACGTGTGAGAGGTTACAATTCACATGTTCACATCAACCTTCCTCCTTGTTATACCAAGGACTGCATTCCTGTGAATCGTGATCATATTCCCACTCACGAAACTGCAAAACAATGGCCTCACTTAACATCGATCGCAGGTAAGATGCCACCTCTTCTCAGCTGTGATGTAGGACTCTTGATTGGGTATAACTGTCCCAGAACACTAACACCCACGATTGGGCCGCGAGCGCCACCTAGAGGGCCGCAAAAAACTTTCAGTTTTGCGCCTGTGGGCCGCGAGGGCCGCGGGACCGCATAGGTTATCAATTGAAGACACCAGAGATATTAGTTATCCATGAGGCGCTCAGTTACAATATAGCTTCCCACCACCTGGTGGCGGTAATGCGTCAGTCAGTTGTTTAACAAGCTCCAATAAGCAGAAGAAGACGACACTCAGCTAGCCGCTAGCCTGTAGCGGCTAGCTGAGTGGATAAGTTATGGATAAAGAAAAAATGAAGACGACAGTGGTGCCATACTTCCCCAAAAGTCTAAATGTGTGCGCAAGTACAATCCTGACTTTCTTAAGTACGGCTTTGTGAACGGAGGCAACGAGGCAGAGCCGAGGGCTCAGTGTGTGGAATGTGGGCTAATGCTACCAAACGAAGCACTGAAGCCTTCGAAACTAAAGCGACACCTAGCGACGAAACATCCAACGCTCGTGGGAAAGCCTGTTGGGCTTCTTGTTGTGTATGCAGGTTTACATATACATGATAAATAAATGTCTTTGTGATCATCACATTGTATCATCTCATTTATTTGACAAGGATTTTGCCTGTTCAACTCTGCGAGGACGCCGGCGTCCTCGATCCCCTCCCCTTCCGTTCCTACGGCTTGCTTGCGCAAACTACGTCACAACATGGCCGTGTTTGGTATCCCAGCATGCCCAAAACCCTCATCTTTGCAAAGAAATCATCGATTTTCTTTCATTTCTTATGGATTTTTCACAAAAGGAACCCAAACACACACTGTCCAAAGTCGCCATACCCGCTGCAAGTCGGATCTTGCAGCATTTCGACGGAAAGAGACACATTACAGACCCGACAATGTGCTAGCGGATGTTACCATGGAGCTAGTGGCTTCAGAAAACGCTAGTACTTATAGTACAAACCTTATCTTCATCTTACGTAAGCCGTGAACCAACGTATAACCTTGCGTAACTGAGCTACCCTCATACTCGATCGTGCGCTCGGACGCAGCCATTACGCACAGCAAGTCCGCGACTCACACACCACGTCTTCGACCATATATACATAGTTTTTGCAATTTGCAAAGGCTAAAAATAAAAGGAAAATAATATAATATCAAAATATAAAGGGAGAAACGCCTTTAGTGTGTCAGAATATCATTTGGTTACCATGTGTCCATTTGGGTCTCCAAATATCGTTTTAGAGCTCCGCCTGGATCTCTTCATGGAAGAAACACTGTAGAATGGTCATACTTTGTCCAATCTTCTTTAAATTTGAGGCGGCAGTTAACTGATAGTGTAGTTACAGCCCTATACTGTCCTTTACCTGTACAGATACAGCCACAGCCACAGGCAGTTATTTATACTGAAAGATACTTTTTTATTTTATGCGGACAAAAATCTTCAATTTGTACTGACCAAAGGCCCACTGCTCTGTTTCTGTATGACCTACAGGTTTTCTGACACTTTTGATGCATGTAGTCAGAGTGGTTCAGAAGCTACAGCCATTTTAATTTGGGTATGTCATTTTAGGCGGTTTTGCTCCAAAATAGGGGTGGAGTTGAACAGGTAACAATATAGTTATTGAATACAAATCAAACCAAGAGTGAGATCAATTAGTTAAACTAATAGTGTTAATATTTGAATGGGCCCCGGGACACTTTGTACTTGAAAAGTTGGGCCCCGAGGTCAAAAAGGTTAAGAACCCCTGCTACAGAGCATCCCCGCATCAGAGTGTGCAATAGACGCCAAGACCAAGGATCTGACCTTCAATGATATGCCACTCGAGCGAGCATTAGGGATTCACTGGAGCATAGAGAGGGATAGCTTCAGATTCAACAACACCTTGAAAGAGCAACCAATGACACGTAGAGGCATATTGTCTACTGTTGCCTCCATATACGACCCTCTTGGCTTCCTTGCACCATATATTCTCACTGGAAAGAGGATCCTACAAGAAATGTCGCCAAGGTACTGACTGGGATGACACCCTGCCAGAGATGCTGAAGCCACGGTGGGAGAGCTGGCGTCAAGACTTTGCCAACTTAGTCACCATCAGTAATATGCTCAGAGAGGAGCTTGGTTATGCAGATGGGAAAGAGTACTTCTGGACAGACTCAAAGGTAGTCCTAGGCTACATAAATAATGATGCAAGGCGCTTTCACACCTTTGTTGCCAATCGAGTCCAGAAGATCCGACATCACACAAGCCCCCCAGCAATGGTTTTACGTCCCCACGAATGAAAATCCAGCAGACGGCGCATCCAGGGGAAAAACTAAACGAGCTACTTACTTCCAACTGGTTCACTGGCCCCACATTCCTCTGGGAAAATGAAATACCTACACCTAAAGATGTAGTACTGGATTTACCCATAGGAGATCCAGAAGTCAAAAAGGCACAGGCACTGCAAACAAAGACCACATAATCATTGAGTCTTGCCGACCGCTTGTCCAAGTTCTCATTGTCCCAAGGCTGTGGCTCGCCTTCTGCGACGAACTAAGAACATCAAGTCATGCGCACCTTCTACAGTGAGTGAACAGGAAAGTGCAAAACATGTCATAATCCAAGATCTGCAAAGTCAAACATATGACAAAGAAATCAAGCTGTTAAACAAAGGAAAACAACTACAGCGTTGCAACAAACTGCACCACCTCGATATGTTTCTGGACACAGATGGTATCCTCAAGGTGGGAGGAAGACTCCGCCACTCATCCCTCGCCGACTCTTTCAAGCATCCAATTGTCATCCCCAAGGAGCACCATGTGACAAAGCTGATAATAGCTCACAACCATGAAAGGACAAAGCATCAGGGAAAAGGCTTCACCATTAATGAAATCAGATCCAATGGCTATTGGATTCCTGGAATGAGCCGAGCAGTTGCGTCATATGTTCGCCAGTGTGTGACTTGTCGCAGACTCAGGAGATCTCCAGAAGTCCAAAAAATGAGTGACCTTCCTGTAGAACGTGTTGAGTCCTCCCCACCCTTCACATATTGTGGTATGGACTGCTTCGGTCCTTTTGTCACTACAGAGAGAAGGAAACAGCAGAAACGATACGGCCTACTCTTTACCTGTTTCTGCTCACGGGCCATCCACATCGAGATGTTGGAAGATTTGACCACGGATGCTTCCATCAACGGCATGCGATGTTTCATTGCAGTCCGTCAAATCCAGTGTGACCAAGGTACTGACTTTATTGGTGCAAAGAATGAATTCAAGGCAGCTTTACGAGAGCTTAACACACAGAGACTCAATATATTTCTGTCACAGAAGCAGTGTGACTTCGTCATGAACGCGCCCCACTCCAGTCATGCAGGTGGTGTATGGGAGCGCCAAATAAAGACTGTCAGGAGTGGGCTGAATTCCACTCTAACACTTCCCCATAGCAGACTCAACGATGCTTCACTACGAACTCTACTCTATGAAGCTATGGCCATAGTCAACAGCCGACCCCTCACTGTGGATAACTTAAACAGTCCAGACAGCTTGGAACCACTCACCCCCAATCATCTGATTAACATGAAATCTGGAACAGCTCTTCCGCCACCTGGAACGTTCTCCAGAGAGGACTTGTATGGAGTGAAAAGATGGCGTCGCATGTAGTATCTGGCCGAGCAGTTCTGGAGTCGGTGGAAATGTGAATATCTTCACAACATCATCGCAAGGCAGCGCTGGCATACACCGAGGAGAAATCTGTGTGTCTGTGATATAGTGATGAACTGATGCCCAGAGGTGAATGGAGACTCTCAAGGGTCTTAGAGACTGTCAGTGGTAAGGATGGACTTGTAAGGAGAGTGAAAATTCGGATCGGAGATTGGGAAAGGAAGGACGGTGTTCTGGCAAGCCATCCATCATTGAACGTCCTGTTCAGAAGCTGACTCTACTCCTTGAGACTGTTTAACTTCACAATTGTATCCCTTACTGTATGAAGAGTTTAAATGTTGACATTTGCCGAAGTTATATGTGGTATTTACTGAGCCTTTAGAGTTAAGGTCATTTTGAGTTTAGAAATCATTCGTACTTTTGTATTCCATTTTATTCTTAAAACCACTCGTGATTTGGTGGGAGTGTAAAGGACCTCTGAGAATGTGTAGTGTATTTAAATAGATTGTTCCTTTTTTATGTCTTATTTTGGACGTTTTGTCACTGCAGTCAGTGCATTTCCTGTTGCGCTTTTATTTTGAAGGTATAAAAACCGGAAGTAAGAAGCTGTTAGAAAGCCGTTAGAAAAGTCACTAAAGGGAAGGAAAAAGTGTTTTAACAAGGATACGGTTTTATTATTTTAGCACCTGGCCGATATAGGCACAAGTTCTCAAGGTGTGATTCATTAAAGACTTATGGACCATCAGTTCAAGACTACAGACCATTATTCAGCCGGGACGCTACAAAAGGCTGTAGAGGTGGATAGATTAAATTCAAATATATATATTTTTTTGTGCTTTACAAAGCTAGTTATTATCTCAGCCAGGCTTAATGGTTGTGTGTGTGTGTGTGTGTGTGTGTGTGTGTGTGTGTGTGTGTGTGT
>NW_022280094.1:1400542-1435930 GCF_004355925.1 Anarrhichthys ocellatus
TGTGTGTGTGTGTGTGTGTGTGTGTGTGTGTGTGTGTGTGTGTGTGTCCTTGCATCCCTGACTGACTGTGTCCGCGGCTAATCTCCCATTCTGCTATGGGGTCAATAAGTCTCAATATTAATAAAGTCACACAGAGGCATTCACAAATGATATATTAATAAAGTCACACAGAGGAATTCACAAATGATATATCATTATTTTACCCATGAATAAATAAACAAACGACGCTCATCCTCAGATACAATCGAGTATCACCATGCCAATGTAGACACATCTTCAGGTAGAGATGAATGTCTTCTGGCACTGTTGGGTAGCTAACGGTCCCTCTGATGCAGTGACACAAAATGGGTTGTTTTTTAAATGAAAAGACAGCTGACGGAGGCATAATGCATCTCTTCAACAAGTTAATTTGTTCTGCTTTACTTGTCATGTTTTTAGTTTTTTTCCTCATTTGTTTGGGAAGGTGGTCCTCTGAAATGTCTTTAACGACCAGAAGTGGGCCTTCAGTTAGAAAAGGTTGAGAACCCTGTTCTGAGCTGAACAGTGCTACACTGTTTGTATTGGGGAGGCTCTCAAAGTGAGTGGGCTCTACTTCAACCATCTCATCATCTATACATGTGTTTTGTTGTATCAGTTAGTTGTAGTGCAGTTAGGGTCAACAATCAAGTCCAGTTCATTACAGAAGGGTTTAATGATTGTTACTTAATATATGTAGCCATACAAATGGTGGTCAACATCCCTTTTACAGTTCAGGCTCCATGACACCGAGAGAGAAATGAAAACATCAGTAACAACGCCTAGTACTTTTTTACATTAAATGTCCCATTCTCTACCAAAACGGCTGACTACATGGGGAATACCAAAATATGTGGGCGTATTGAATGAATGATGGACCTTTCACTGTAGAGACAGGTGTAACTTGTTTAGTTAATGATGACTCTGTTCTTTCAATGTCTCCGTAAAGCCGTTCCTGTGAGCCAGCATGCACAACATTAAGGCTCAGTAAAGCACCTCAATCATTCATGTCAGTACTTACATCTTTGCTTGTCTTGTAATGACGTATCTGCTGTGATAAAGGCCATTATGCATGCTGGCTCACTGGTGCAGTTTACCAAGACATTTAAATTGTCCTTTTATGAGATGTTAAAATGTCTGTTGTGATAGAATAAGAACTACTTTATTAATCCCCTTTGGCAAAAATCTGTGTCATAAATTATCCATAGAAACACAGAGTGATTAATCCTCTCATGTTGCTGGTAGAGTAGATTATAGTTTAGCTCCTTTTGGACCACTCATTTTAAGGTTTCACTGTCAGCAATGGGTTCAGTATTACCATTCACTATCACCACTGGGTGGCGGTATACTCCACCGAATCCACTAAGGCTGTGATTAAAGTTTCAAACGCGTATGGGCTTAAAACAGAACGATTTTCAACATTGCAGGTATTCATGTTTTCACAAAAGGATATGTTTGATTTAACAGAAAGTAATTATATAAATGCAAGGTTGATACAAAGTAAACGGTAAAGTATGCTAAAGTATAACTGTGTGTGTGTGTGTGTGTGTATGTGAGAGAGAGACAGAGAACCAATTTGAGTTTTAGACCTTCAGAATGAGGACATTTTTGGCAAGTGAGGACATTTTGGCAGGTCCTCGCTTCTCTAAAGGGCTGTTTGAGATTTGAGACAGGTTAGTATTTGGTTTAGGTTAGTGAAAGGGTTGGGCTCAGGCATTTAGTTGTGATGGTTGATGTTAAAGTATATTAAGTCTATAAAATGCTGATTTTATTTTCTGTGGATCCTCAATGAATTGACTAGTTGTTCCCGCTCTAGATTTATTATGGACCTGTTTATTAGACTACATTGGTTTTAGTTAGGTGGAGCTAATATACTGACAACGTTGAAGCTGCTTTTCCTCAGTCAAGTAATACAGTTGTGTGAAAAAGTGTTTGCCCCCTTCTTGATTTCTTATTTTTTTGCATGTTTGTCACACTTAAATGTTTCAGATCATCAAACAAATTTAAATATTAGACAAAGATAACACAAGTAAACACAAAATGCAGTTTTTAAATGAAGGTTTTTATTATTAAGGGAAAAAAAAAATCCAAACCTACATGGCCCTGTGTGAAAAAGTGATTGCCCCCTAAACCTAATAACTGGTTGGGCCACCCTTAGCAGCAACAACTGCAATCAAGCGTTTGCGATAACTGGCAATGAGTCTTTTACAGCGCTGTAGAGGAATTTTGGCCCACTCATCTTTGCAGAATTGTTGTAATTCAGCCACATTGGAGGGTTTTCGAGCATGAACCGCCTTTTTAAGGTCATGCCACAGCATCTCAATCAGATTCAGGTCGAGACTTTGACTAGGCCACTCCAAAGTCTTCATTTTGTTTTTCTTAAGCCATTCAGAGGTGGACTTGCTGGTGTGTTTTGGATCATTGTCCTGCTGCAGAACCCAAGTGCGCTTCAGCTTGAGGTCACGAACAGATGGCCAGACATTCTCCTTCAGGATTTTTTGGTAGACAGCAGAATTCATGGTTCCATTTACCACAGCAAGTCTTCCAGGTCCTGAAGCAGCAAAACAGCCCCAGACCATCACACTACCACCACCATATTTTACTGTTGGTATGATGTTCCTTTTCTGAAATGCCGTGCTACTTTTACGCCAGATGTAATGGGACATACACCTTCCAAAAAGTTCAACTTTTGTCTCGTCAGTCCACAGAGTATTTTCCCAAAAGTCTTGAGGATCATCAAGATGTTTTCTGGCAAAACTGAGACGAGCCTTTATGTTCTTTTTGCTCAGCAGTGGTTTTCGTCTTGGAACTCTGCCATGCAGGCCATTTTTACCCAGTCTCTTTCTTATGGTGGAGTCATGAACACTGACTTTAATTGAGGCAAGTGAGGCCTGCAGTTCTTTGGATGTTGTTCTGGGGTCTTTTGTGACCTCTTGGATGAGTCGTCGCTGCGCTCTTGGGGTAATTTTGGTCGGCCGGCCACTCCTGGGAAGGTTCACCACTGTTCCATGTTTTTGCCATTTGTGGATAATGGCTCTCACTGTGGTTCGCTGGAGTCCCAAAGCTTTAGAAATGGCTTTGTAACCTTTCCAGACTGATAGATCTCAATTACTTTGTTTCTCATTTGTTCCTGAATTTCTTTGGATCGCAGCATGATGTCTAGCTTTTGAGGATCTTTTGGTCTACCTCACTTTGTCAGGCAGGTCCTATTTAAGTGATTTCTTGATTGAGAAGAGGTGTGGCAGTAATCAGGCCTGGGTGTGGCTAGAGAAATTGAACTCAGCTTTCCAAAGATGTGATAAACCACAGTTAATTTATGTTTTAACAGGGGGGGGGGCCAATCACTTTTTCACACAGGGCCATGTAGGTTTGGATTTTTTTTTCCCCTTAATAATAAAAACCTTAATTTAAAAACTGCATTTTGTGTTTACTTGTGTTATCTTTGTCTAATATCTAAATTTGTTTGATGATCTGAAACATTTAAGTGTGACAAACATGCAAAAAAATAAGAAATCAGGAAGGGGGCAAACACTTTTTCACACAACTGTATCATGTTTCCTAAAGCTATCTGCGATGCTGTTTCTGGTGAATAATCCATGTTCATGAGATCTCTCCAGGTCCCAAAGACCAACAGGTTAGCCATAATCACTCGATGTGCACAGTCACAGAATGCAGCTCACAGGAATGGTTGAACTCTCACAACTGGGTCTCAGCTTGCCACAGGTGTGTGGCTTGGATTTGGAGCCGTGGATGGTCGGAGGTGGAAAAAGAGGAGGGCAAGTGAAGTCGAAAAAGCGCGTCCATCTCTGGTTTCCCTGCAGCTACATGACCCTGGCTCTTTTGTCCCGCGACGCTGACTGACGGCCTGAATGGGGCCCTTTGAAGCAAGCTCCAGTTTTAATTAAGAGGGTTTGCCTCGCCTGGACCGCTGATCTGTGAAAGCCACGGGGATAAATATTGAATGGGGTTCACCCGCTGGTTACTGCGCCCGAGGGATAAACAGGTGCTTTGGAGGGCAGGTATTTGCCAGGGTCCCCTACCTGCACAGTGTGGTCATGTTGGGAGGAGGGGGTGTTCGGTGTCATGTCTTCCGAAGTATCGGCTATTGAAGCCTACCCTTATTGGAGTGAATTCCAAGCCCTCGAAAGCTGTGGAATGAGGAGCAAATTGGCGTCCAGTGAGAGGCGCCAGTGATACCTAAGTGATCCACTGCCTGCGGCCCCTCAGTGCCCTCGGACTGGCCCCCTGGCGTGTGAGATTTCCATCTCTCAGGTGTTGGCAGGGAGTCGAGCAACAGAAGCCTACCTGTGAATATTCTGAGGTGTTCAGTAACACCACTGACCTCTGTTCCGTCAATTCCAGAAAGCTTTAGCTGTTGCATAACTAAGTTTACCTGTGCTGAGTAAAGGTAGTAGACCTGAAGACACGCAGTACAACTAAAGAAACATAGTACACCTGTCCTATACGGTGTACCTGTAAATGCTATCTTAATGAGAAAAAAGTTTACTCTCATTACATATTTTTTGAAAGACAAAGCTAGCATTCTCATAGCTAGCGGCACCCAAAGAGCTACGCCAATGGCCCTGTTATGTTCTTGTTACTAGCAGAGCTGGCGTCTCTTTTGCCAGTTATCTGCATTCCTTCCGAGTGGGTGTCTGCTCTGGGCTGTGGGGCCAGGCTTGATACCTTGTTGTCCTGGCATCTCAGGAGGCAGGCGCGTAAAAGGATACTCTTGTGTCAGCTGTTTCCTGCTGCAGCTTTTGACAAGGGCCTCTATTCATCAGCAAGCCCTTCTACACCCACCCTCCCCCCACCTGCCAATGAATAAGTAATTATTAGACATCTTGGGGCAGGATATTTGGATGGCTCTATTTAATGTGGCAGCAGCAGGTAAGGTGATCAGGCTCAGGGCCCAGGCTGTGGAGCACAACTGTTCCAGAGGAGAAAGGTAACCTGAACTGGTGTTGGGGCCCTGCAGCACCTCTGTTTGTTTTTCACATGGACTCAGGGCTCATTATCCCTCTTAACTCTGAGAGTGGACTCTCTAAGGGCTCTCTCTGGCCTACACTCCATCGCACATTGTAATATTTGATGGGCAAACATGCTTGGAAAATCTGAGCCGCCCGGTAACTCGAGCCACTCGTCTGTCATCAGAAGTGCTACCTTCTGATCTCTATGATAAGTTGTGATGCCTGACAACACATACCATTCATTCTTACCTGGAATCATTCAGGTCATTTGTTGAGGATTTAGGGATAAACTTGTTTGCCAAGCTTGCAAGTTTTGTTAATTCAATATTAAGAAAATGGTGGTAATCTCTAAAGAAAGAGGCCAGATACTTTTTTATTTTTTCAAATATTGTCTCAAGATAATATCATGCAGTGGTGACAATTGAAAGTGCCACAATATCAGATCTTACTCAAGGCTCATCTGATGGTGAAACTGCCTTGTAGGGGTTCATTTCAGGAGGTCACCAACCATTTTTATTTCAATCAAAAGACAGTGGTGGGTGGGCTGTAGTTACACTTATGGAAAATCAATTGAGTTTATGTATGAGCAAGGATCGCTGTGTAATTTGGCAACTAAAATATTGTAAATTCAATATTGCTATGAAGAGGACCTGATCAGTGATTTACAATACAGCCCACATTGTTCTGATGCATCCAAAGATAATAAAGGGATATTTACCTTGGTACAAACAGCATGGTGAAATCTCAAATGCTTGACATGAAGCTTTTAGCCTCACTTTTGGCTGCTCTTCCTAGAAAATGTGAATAATTATTTTATCCCATCTCATTTAGTCGACATCAAGTCCTCTCTGCTGGCTGGTTCCTGTAGGAGTTCCTCTTTAGAATCATAACTGTATTTTAACTGCTACTGTGTAAAGGGAATACTGCTGTTAAAAATAACCTGATTTTAAAGTGTTTGCAAACCAAATGTTGTTGCACTTTTGTTCATATAGCAGTACTTTTAAAATAGAAGTGCGCAATACATTACTTTTGAATTCATTATTGAATTTTGCCATAACAATGCGATTAATCGCAGAAAAATCATGCGATTAATCGCAGAAAAATCATGCGATTAATCGCGATTTAAAAATTGTAATCGTTGCCCAGCACTAATTATTTAACAAGGAATTTGGGAGTCATGGATTTTATAGAGTCAGCGCTGTAAAGCTCTGTTTTATTTGCATAAAAATGACAGTTGCCAGTGTTTTTATTTAACGGGTCAAGATGTGTGACTCGGCTGCTGTAGTGAGCGGTTGAAATCTAGCGCATAACCTCTGTTTGTTTCTCTTTCCAGTCCCCTGAACCCTGCTCCCAGTGCCAGTGCGCTTCAGCCAGAGACGGTGTGAAGGACAAAGACAGTGATGGCAAAAAGAAGATTCCTAAGATCTTCTTTGGTACTCGCACACATAAACAGATAACTCAGATCACCCACGAGCTGAAGCGCACCGTTTACTCCAGTGTGCCCATGACCATCTTATCCAGTAGAGCTCACACATGTGTCAACCAAGGAGTGGCGCCTCACTTCAACCGCAATGAACGCTGCAAGGACCTGCTGGATGCCAAAGATGTGAGGATGAACACTTGCATACATTCACATTAAACCCATTTTCAACTTTGGCTTTAAAGTAATACTCAAGTTGAAATGTGCCTTTTGAATATCCAATAGTCACTCCCTGTAAGCAGGGCGATGTTTCCTCCCTCATAGAGAACATGAACACCTCATGAAGATGACAACCTTTCCTTTTTTGGACAATTATTAGTAAATCAGTTTGCCTTAAAGCAATATTGTCAGTAGGGGAATTTCAATATCGCCCAACCTTAATCTGTGTATATGTCACCCAATAAGTTATAAGACATGTCGGTACAGACATTTTATATGTTTGAGATCATTTGGAAACATTGTCACCACTACATAGTTTGACCAGTGAGCTTTTCTCCACTGTTAATGTCCCGCTTACTTCATAACTTTGTCACAATCCTTTAAGGAACCAAATTGAAAGGATTCTCATCTAAATTGTTTCTTTGTTGTATGCTAATTTAAAATACATATTACTTCTGATATCAACTGGTATCGACTTTATAAACCCAGACAGGCCATACATTTGACATGTGACTTTTATCCCACTAAAGGCACAACCTGTATGTGTGCTATAGTTCATTACTTAGCCCAGGTCAACCCCCCCCTATTTGTTTACATCCTCTTGTCTCAAAAATAACTGTTCTGGACCTGAATTGGACTCCTTTGACCCCCTTCAAGCTGTGAAATCTAACACCACATGACACACTTTCTCCATGGAATCAAACCTTTATCCACTGGTTACAGAAGCTGATGAAAGACAACATATAACAGACCTAACATTTTATGACAACTTTATAATACTAAATACTTACCTGACCTCAAACCATCATGTACTGTGAAAAGAGTTTTTCGGTCACCCACAAACCCACAGGTCACTATCACTACCAGACAACACTCCAACAATGTAGCCTCAGCAGCAATTATGCTGCTGCAATATCCACAATTGGTCCAACCGGCTCTTTTTGACACACTAAAATGTCGAGAACCATTGAGTGAGCTTTTTTGTTCAGAGGCGTGAGACGCTTGTAACGGGCTCCTACTGCAACAAGGACAATTACGCTGTCAGTGGAGGTGTTTGCCTCCCATGGCAATTCTCTCACTTTATCATATTAAATAGCTGGCCCAGTCATTACCCCTCAGTGGATGTCACTGATGCTCTCTGTCTTCATCACCTCAGGGTGTAGTCTAGTCAGTGTCAGGTGACCATGCTGTGTAGACGCACAGTGATTCATACACAGTTAACACCCATCGTCTTAAGTCAAAACACCTACCAATTGTTTTAACTGCACTGTAACCTGTCCTGACTTTCCCAAATGTGGCTGCATGTCTATTAATCTCCGCAACTCCCCTTTCACTGAGCCGACCGGGTTCAGTTTCAGCAAAGTGTCCAAGCTTAGCACATGACTGTGAGAGGTAGACCATTTCATCCAGAGATCATTATTGTGTCTGGAGGTTACTGAGTGTACACAGTGTCACCTCAAGCTGTGAAATCCTAAAGAACAGGGTGGGACATCTGAAGCAGACACCTCTGTTGACAGTGTAATTGGGGCTTGGTACATGAGATGCTGCTTCTTTACACTTCTACGTTCACTGTATGAGTGTCAGGACATGTAACCCACGACAATACCTGGAAGACCTGATCATTGGAAGCCTCTGAAATACTGTACGTCACCTCTGGTTACATGTGACACTAGAGACAAGAAAATAAATCAAACGGTCCGTTTATCTCCGATATATAAGAAATTCTAATGTAACATATTTTCTGGATTAGTGACAAATACAAAGGAATACATAACATTCTGAAGACTGCTTTTAGCTGATCTTGTTGATATTGTAGGCTTTTAGTGTTTCCCCATTATATACAGCTGCAACAACTGATTTGATTTGTCAATCGACAGAAACTGCAATGTTGATCATCAGTTAATCAGTTTGAGTCATTTCTTATGAAGAAAATGCCAAACTTCACTGGTTCCAGATTCTCACATTTTCTTTTTCTAGTCTTCTCTGATATGTTGGGTTTTGCATAGAGATACACCAACGTCAACTTCCTCTTCCGATTTCCAATGAAATAAGAATAAAAACAGACCTGCTTATCCTGTTTTTTTGCCGATTATTTCTTTCCAAGAACTATAATTGACAGCAAAGCTCCAGACTTACTTTTTTCAACACCGTTCCTGAACCGTCCCCAAAGTCGATTGGGGTGAACATTTTCAATGTTTTTCTTTTTTTACTTGGTTGTTGTCTCCCATAGTGGTTATTTGCACAAAAACACATTCAAATGATTCTATATTTAAAACAATCTGGCATTAATAGTTTTAATTACACATTATCAGCTGCTTTAGGGCGAGGGTTCTTGAGCTGAGCCCAAATTTAGTTCAGGAACTTCTCCCCCACAGTGTGTGGAGATCTGTACAGTGTGGTTCCTGCAATGAAAAGGGACTCGATGTGATAACTGCGTCTTCCATGATCCGTTGACTTTGAATGAAAAATGTGTGTATTACAGGGCAGGTCATGCAGCTACTACCATGGTGTCCAGAAGATGCGGGAACAGCGCACACTACGCTCCTACGGACTCCATGACGCCTGGGACGTTGAGGACCTTGTCTCACTGGGCAAACGGCTCCGGTCATGCTCCTACTATGCTGCCCGTGAACTTATGCAGGACGCCTCCATCATCTTCTGTCCATATAACTACCTGCTGGACCCAATGATCAGAGAGAGTGTGAGTAGAGTATGGAAGAGAGGGTGCAGGAATTCTAGAACAATCTGAAGGGAGCAACAAGATTAGTTCTTAACAAAGAACCAGATCATGTGGAGAGTTCAGGGATTAACCACTCCCTCTTCTTCCTCTCTTGCTTTCCATCTACATTTTTACCAGATGGAGATCAACCTGGCAGGCCAGATCGTGGTGCTAGACGAAGCCCACAACATTGAGGACTGTGCAAGGGAGAGTGCCAGCTACACTTTAGACCACCACAGTCTGCTGCTGTCCAGGGATGAGCTTGACAGCATGGTCAAAAACAACATCAGACCCTCCAAACACGAGCTACTCAGGGACTTCTGCTCTATCCTGATCAAGTTCGTGATTCAGTGAATTATTGCTCATCTGTGGTGCCCGGAATTTGAGTAGATATTAACTAAGAATGTATTTTTGTCCATGGTGTAGCTGGATCCAGGAGAGCCAAAGCCTGATGTCTGAACGGGGATATGAGAGCGCCTGTAAAGTCTGGAATGGAAAGGATGTACTGAGCATCTTTCACAACATGGGCATCACTGCTGAAACCTTCAGCGTTCTGAAGGTACACCAGATATCTAAGCTTTACTTCTACATGTTTGAGGTTTACCGTACCTGTACACTGCCAGTATTCGTCAGTCCACTTCAAATGTTCACTCTAAGCCTTCAGCACTGTACCCTCACTGATTTTGATGGACATCAACTGTGTGGTCAATGTCAGGGCCTCAGTGCAGAAGGGTGTTGGGGCTCACTGTACTGTATGTGTAATGAGACGGCAATCATGTTTACTCGTCACAGTAATGCCTGAAAATGTCCATAAATAGATAAATGAATTGGAGTATTTGTTGTTTGCTACGCGATAATAAGCAAAATAGCACAGTTGGACCAAATCAACATATTTTGAAATTACCATCATGCATCATAAGCAAAGTACATATCGTGACATGTGGGTTTATTCTTACAGGAAGAAAATCCTCTCGCCAGCTCCTTGTTTTTCTTGAATGTTTCATTCAGTGACTTGGTGGGATCATGCATCAAAGTCTATGAGGACAATAGAAAGGGGCAATCATGAACCTTTCCTCCACCATGCTTAGACAATGTATTACATGTTGGGCTTTCAGTGCTTCAGATTTTCAAACTGGAAAATGCTTAGCATTTACAGGTGTCCATGCTTATCACGCCATTCAAGTCATTTCCCCTGTGATGTGCTTGTATTTAAAGTTTGACACCCAAAAAATGACGACCTTGTATGTGCTGCATGTTCTTATTTGGTTTTAGGTGTCCTGTAATAATCAACAGCACTTTTTTTTTTTTTTTCCCCACACGTCTTCCACTGACAGAAAAACCTGGCAGCAGTGTTGGAGAAAGAGGAGCGTGTTGGTTTGATCAATGGTAAAGAGGATATGGTTCAGGTCCCAACCATCTGCTCGGCAACCTCCATTGTCCTCAAAAATCTCTTCATGGTGCTGAGCTTCATGTACTCCTCTGAGGACAACTGCAGGTCAGAGACCAACCAAAGAAAGCCAGATCAAAGTCCTGTGTCATGCCAGTGCCTCAGATGAACTATTGTAAAGGGGTTTAGGGTTGAACGATGGCTCAGGTCTCTGTGTGTCTGTAGGGTTGCTGAAGACTACCGGATAGCTCTGCAGAAGACCTACGCTTGGACGAACCAAGTCCCACCCGACACCCCTGATGCCCAGGGCTTTATTGTTCGGCCACACCACAGGAAACGCCAGAGCGCCCGAGTCAAGACAGAAGTCCTGACTCTCAGCTTCTGGTGCCTCAACCCCGCCGTGGTGAGAGGTTAGAGATGGCACATCATGCCATGTATGCCAAACTGAGCTATTACTGAAGTCTATAGCCATTAATGGATGACTTAATAAGTCTGTAATGAAAGTTACCTGCCAAGTGCTGGTAAAATATGTCACATAATATTATAATGGGTTCTTCAATCTCCACCGTGCCATCCTAAATATGATATGCTTATGGCATAAATTCCAGCTGAAACAGTGCTTGGAGGTTGATTGTGTCTGTGTCTCCCAGGCTTTCTCTGACTTCAGCAGGTCTGTGCACAGCATTGTGCTGACATCAGGAACCCTGTCCCCCATGAGCTCCTTCTCCTCTGAACTTGGAGTGAAGTTCTCCATCCAGCTGGAGGCCAACCATGTCATCAACAAGTCCCAGGTCCAGTCGGGTTATTTGTGGTGCAACGGACCTTTTTATGCGAATAACCATTATAGATGACTATAACAAAGTAAAAGGATAACACTTTTAACTTTTGACATTTTACACTGACTTCAGGACGGTTGAAATCATTTTTCGGGACAGAGCCTTGTATACCTGCTGTAATAACAAAACAACGACAAAACCGGTTTGTATCAGTGGATATGGCTTATTAACGTTTGTTATATTTGCTCTCTTTTTTTCTGCTGATCTAATCTGTGTCTCACAAACGCGATCTGTTGCACCCCTTTGGTTTACCATGTCACTCATCCTCTGGAAACAATGACTTCTTTGACAAAGTATATGCTGTATAAAAGGATATTTACAGTAGCTGCTCGATTCCTGCATGTTTGATTTGATAATATGACTTAAAACCTCCCTCCCTCAGGACTCATTGGAATCCCTAAGCTTCCTTAATGCATCGTGTCAGAGAGATATGATGGTATCCATCAGTCTCAATCAGGTTTTAAGGTGGATCACGCCACTGGAAACTTTGACCCCGTCTCCACATCTATACCGCTTTTGTCCAGCAGATGTCACAGTCTGACCATTAGATTGCAATAATGTTGTAACTTGGATTTACGACTGCTAATTTGGCATTGCACATGAGAATGTTTTTGAAAAAAGCTCATAATGATAGTGTTTGGGCCGACATAATAATGGCCAGATATATTTATTATATGAAGTATGTTGGTGATATGACCTCAACATTTCTAATGCCCTCTCCTCAGGTTTGGGTGGGCACTGTTGGTGACGGACCCCAGGGCAGAAAGCTCTGTGCCACCTTCCAACACACTGAAACGTACATCTTCCAGGACGAGGTGGGGTCGCTGCTGCTCCATGTCTGCCAGGTCGTAGCCAAGGGTGTGCTCTGCTTTCTGCCTTCTTACAAGGTAAGAACCACCAAGACTGTGAGTCTGTAAGTTAGTGGTGGTTGCAGTGTTGATTATGTGTGTTGTTGTGAATGCAAAGCAAAGAGGAGAACCCAACCAAAAGGTATATGATGATCAGATCAACAGAACAAGAGAGCAACTTCATTCATAACGTTCACATTCAATTTTGATGAAGATTAGCGAAGAGTAATTTTAGGTCCTAGTATTATACTATTTGTAGACTTGCATTACAGTGGTGGCTGCTTTTTGTTTCAGACTATTGTGCTTCCAACTAAACATTTTCCCTGAGGTAAAGAAAACAAAAGAAAAGAAAATGTTCTCCTGCATGCAACACACACCTGTATTAACAGGGCAGTGTAGCAGCAATCTAACAGTACCATATATAATATAATACAACCATGTGTTGCAGTGTGATGTTTCACAGTCCTGCAGACTAGATGCATTGCCCTGAGTTATTTTTACGTACGCTGTGGGTGGTGAGATACGAAAGAAAGCCTGCCTAACACTTTGAATTCTGTTTTTAAATCTATTTCTTGTTTGTTCACAAGTGGGTTTCACACTGCCAGGGTTTCAGGTGAAAGAATAAGGCTAAAGTATTTTCATACACACCGCAATTTCCACAACAGGATGAATTAAGTATCTTCTGTTCTATGAGAAAACATCTAAGCAACAGATTAATTTAACAGGTTACAGAAATATAGTCATGGTCTTATCTACATGTGCTCTAGATTTACTCAAAACTACATTGTTGCATTGAAGTGATGGTGGATGGTTTGCAGTTAGAATATTTGTTTCCACATTCTACCACTGGGAGGAGCTAGAGACCATAAATTGGAGTCAGGTCCAGAGTTTTTGTAGTTTGAAGGTATTTTATTAACAGTTTTCAAAGCCTAAGCTGGATTCCAATAGATCCCACTGCTAAGAAGCTGCTCTTGGTCGTGTCGTATGTTACAATAGATTGCAACCAATCAATATAGGTATTGTCAAGGACTTGTTAAAAGCCTCATCCTCATGGAGCTGTATCCTCTTTCAGTTAATGAGGGCGCTTCTTAGAGGGCACTCATAGACACTTTGTCCCCCTTTGTTTGTTATGCGTTTTTGTTCATGAATAATTAATGTGCGCTGTAGCTCAGTTGTCACATTAGCTTACTTAGGGCCAAGTGGATTTCATTTATCATGGTGTGTTAGTCCACATTGCTCATATTACGTGTGACGTTGGTCACTATGCAATTTTGGTCAATAATGTTACTAAATGTGGGAAACTTAATACGTTTGAGTTTAAAGTCACTGTAATTCTTTATACTGTATTTTAATGCGGTGATTCCCAACATTTTTGGCTTTCGACCTGTTGCAGAGATGGTTTGGATTTTTTAAAGTGGTGTTGTATGAGCTTCTTATCCACAGTCAGCGTATTACACCCAATAGTAACAGACAGGAGTTACCGCAACGGCAGCAAAGCACTGTACTTCTGTGGATGGGGGAAGCAGCAGCACGTAGTGTGAGAGTGACCCCATTTTTATGTGAATAGATTTTAGATGTAACATTTTCCGATAATTTCCAGGGGCTGCACAGTGGTGTGGTGGCCAGCACTGTCGCCTCACAGCAAGAGGGGCCCGGTTCCCATTCCGGCTTCCTCCCACAGTCCAAAGACATGCAGCTTAGGTTCATTGATGGCTCTAAAATTGCCCGTAGGTGTGGATGCGAGTGTGAATGGTCGTCTGTTTATATGTATATATGTATATGTATGTATACACACACACATGCTTTTCAATATAGGACTATGGTCAATCATCTTGCAGCCACTCTGATTTAAGACCTTAGTCTTAGGGATGTCCATACATCATGCAGTGTTTCTAATACATTTAAAACTTGAATTTGACTAATCTGATTGCAGTTACAGCAGTGAAAATCCTTGCATGCTTTTTGTGTCTCGGTATTGTATTAGTTTTTTTAGCTCATTATTTTAATTAACACAATTTGAAATGTGTTATGTTTTAGCAGTAAGTAGACATTACATTACATTACAGTCATTTAGCAGACACTTTTATCCAAAACGACTTCAGATTCTATTACATTCATACATTCGTAGGCACAGCTACGGGAGCAATTTGGGGGTTAAGTGTCTTGCTTGACATGCGACTAGCGGAGCTGGGGATCGAACCGCCGATCCTCTGATTGAAGGATGGCCCCGCTCTCCACTTTGCCACAGTCGCCACAGACTGTCATGGAAGCCAGGCAACACTGACATACTGTTTAGAGGACACATCATTCTCCATCTAACACTGGACCTTGACAGTTGTTCGTTTTGCCCTTGGCAAATTTAGCTTTTTCCTTTTGCATAGATCGTGTTCAACTTGTATCTCAACCTGTCACATGCAGTAATCATTGGTTTGATTCCTCTGCAGTCCTTGTTTGCTTGCTATCAGGTTGCATTCTCAACCAGCTGATGACACCGCCATCCAAACTGTGAGGGAAAGCAAAGACTCTGAGTCTTGTTGTTTTCTCATTTTACCTTCCTTTTTGTCAGCCTGTGATGCCAGCCAAGGAGCCACTATGAGCTGTGGGATGTTTTTTTATTATTTTTTTTATTATTGATAGCCATGTAGGAGTCTTCTATCTCCCTCTCTGTGCTGATTCATAAATATTTAATCTGCAGTCAGCTCTTAAAGATGAGGATATGAAGGGCTGGGGTATTAATTGGAGCCCGTGGAGGCCTCGTTGGTGCCGCTGAGTCCTGTCTTCCCTGTGATCTCTGTGTGCGCGGGCAACACGGAGAGGATAGGTCATCTTCAGACATCTCTGTTCAGTGTGTCTAGGTGATGGCTATCGGCCCCTCGTACACAGCTGGCTCAGTGAAAAGGTCTGTGGGGTCAAGGAGATGTACCTCGAGGCTCGTTCTCTGCTTCACGAACACAAACAGTCTGTGAAGTTCAATTTTATTATCTTCTTATAGCAGGTATATTGACAAATTAGTAATACAATCACTCTAATTCGGACTTTCGCTGTCGATGTCTTTTTGGGTCAACGTTGAGAAACCGACTGTATTTCTGTCATTTGGCTTTGGTGCTGTGCAGTAAAATGAGTTCAACGGAAACTCAAGAGAATGTTGTGCATTAGCACACAGCTCAATACCTTTCTTTTTTAAGATACACAGACACACAAAGCATGCCTGTAATCATGGTCACACACGCTCTTTCTCCGATAACCTGCACCAGTGCTGTGGTTTTGTAGCACTTGAGCCTCAACAGCCCTCCAGTTAATGCCCATTAGAACCACAGAGGAAGGGACTGATGGTTTATTAACAAAAGCGGGATTTTGCAGAGGTGAAAAGATGGCGGGGAATACAAGATTCTTTTAAGGGAGATGGAGATAAGGGCCAGTAGGTGATGTCGCCTCGCTGTCTGTGTGAAGACGCACCCGGCGCTGGTGCCTGGGCTCTGCTGAGCGCGTGTCAACTCAAAGTCAAACCGGACTGTTGGCTGAACACCCGCCAGCACACGTTGTCCTCAGCAGCTCAATCACACAGCTCCACAAGCACCGGTGTCTCAGAGTGAGACTGTTTCTGTCTGTGTTTGGAAGCACTTTGGATTCATGGGTCAATTTGCCCAGTGTAGCATATCCCTCCTGATTCTTTTAGAGCCGAGTTGATGTTTTATATGGGTTTTTACAGTGGAAACTTCAGTATTACTGCTGTGTGACTAAGCTGGAGCCTTTTTGGGAGGCTTAGAGTTTCAGACTTAACAGGTCAAATGTAGCCTCAGTCGTCTCCTTGTTCTGATATCTCCTTCAACCACAGTAGCAAATCCTGGCTGTCAATACGCTTGAAATCTAATTAAACATAATGTGGAAACTTTCGAGATGATATAAGAAAGAAAGAAGGGTATTCATATTTTTTCATGTCATTTCAAATCCTATGAAAAGATTTGTTGACAATATAAAAATATATAATATATGCTAATTTTGTAAGGTATGAGACATTAATCTCTCAAAATAAACACTTTATATACAGCTGTGATTAATACTAATGGGATTGCCGAGTGTCGTCTTCTTCAGGCAGCAGGCTGTGTGTGCAGCGTTCTGCACACTCACCGGTGTGGCTGGGATGTGTAGCGCAGACGACGAGGGAGGAGTGGAGGGCCAGAGGTGGCAGGTGGCTTCTTGCCACCAGTCTTGTCGTGATGGTTACTGTGATATTTTGGGCCTGAATAATTTACGCCGCAACAACACGTCTCCCCTCGCCACTGTGAAATGTGGCTCCTGGCTGCATGTTTCATTAATGCTGTCGCCTCCAAACCCGTTTCATAATTCAGCAGGCACTAGAAGAGCTGCGATGTGTCGCCACACAGCTCACTGACACCGGGGAGATAGAGAGAGGCCGGATGCAAAGGAGGTGAAAGATGGGGAGATAGTAGTAGGGGGGGGGGGGGGAGGAGTGTAAAAGTGCGAGAAAGACTACAGTTCACTGCCTCTATCTAGTTGTTTCACCACATTGTCCCAATTGGCAGGAAGATCTGGCCCACTTTACTGTGTCACTGGCAGCGGCTGAGCATAGCACCCACCAGGCCTGGAAAAGGCAATACATAATTCACACTTTGTTGTGCCCTCTTATGTGCTAAACACTGCTCATTTCCATTTATGTTGCCCGGGCATCGTAACTGTGCTCCTCTTAAGAACTGGTGTCCAACAAATGTATTCACTTTTAATTGACAATCTCACTTGAATCTGTTTTGACGACAATAGCTTATGTCTCTGAGATGCACTGATACCCTATAAAGCTCAGAGAGCTTTAGTGTGCTCTTGGCGAGTAAAGGTAATTCTGCTTTGGTTAAAATAAACAACTGAAGGCCTGTATATATGTACATAACTGATACTTTCTGGGTATACAATCTCATGCTTTCATTTCAAAAACGCAGTGGAATGTAATTTATAGTGCTTTACCTATCTGGCATATACAAAAAGTTGCCATACTTGTTTGTATGGTGGTTCTCAGAATGATAAATTGGAAGGCCTTAAATATCTGCCACCCTCGATTTTCAGATTTTTCTTGAATAAAACAAAGAGGTGTGTAGTTGAGCATGTAGATTGACATTTTATAGCTCAGCCCAGTGAGCCAACTAAACACCAGGTCTCTGTCAGATGTTGGCTCTGAATTATTCATGAAGGTGCTCATGTCTGTAATTTTTGTGTCTGTAATTTCTGTGTTGAGTGTCTCACACTCACGTAGCTGAAAGCCTTTGCTGAAGGTGCTGAAGATCCGTTTGACTGCACAGCGAGATTCTCTGCATCACACCTACATCCATGCAGTTGGATTTATCAGACCAGTCTTGTGATGTACATGGCTGACTGAGGCAGCAACACCTTGGTTGAACTTGAACGTAGTCTAATGGATGAATGGGTCAAACAGTTTGAACCAACATTTATCAGCACATTTCCTGCATGAGTGTTGATTTGATATGAGGATTAGATTCAGCAAAACAGGTACCTAGTAATTTGAAACATTTCATAATTGGTGTCCTGAACAATTGTGGGCCTTTTGACAAAAAATAATTTCAAGGTCTTATGAATATTTAAAAAAGCCTGTAGTTATTCATTATCCTGTGAACGCCAACAACACATGGTCACACAAGAGAGGTGATAATCATGCTAACAACCATCACTAAAAGAACACTGTAATTCAACACTGTTGAAGAGAATGGTGTCTCAGATGTACCACTTTTATTGTACTTTGTCTTGAGTGGGCTACAACGGCCAAAGACGTATCGAGTGTCAATGTTTCCATCGACAAACGAGAAGCTGCGTCTCATGCATCAAAACTTTGCTGTGGAGGACTGGGAGGCAGTTGCTCGGTCTGGTGAATAAAGACTTTTTTTTTTGTCTCTAATGGAATCTCCCATACAAGTTTTTGTGCACCTGATCCATCAAATTGTGGTGTTGGGGACAACCGCTCTTGCTAAGGCCTCCTGAGGCAAACTGGTGAGGGATCAGACAAAGAGTCATTCAAATACCACTTTACAACTCCTCTATAATAAGAAGCAACCTTGCCTGTATGGTGGAATTGGGATCCCATCTTGTGAGGGGACTCCATATTCTGCTGCCGGACTTCAAGGCGTAGCTAGGTCATGACAAAGAAACCTCATACGGTGATGGGGTGCAGAGGCCTGCCTGATCGCAACCTAAGTGATGCTTTGCTATATGTGCTAGCCAGGGACTGTCTATAACATCCACTTGGTCCCAAAGCACCATAAGACAAAGAATAATACTGTAGTTGTGCGGCAGCATGTCTTCGGTAGAGGGAGTCCCCCGTCCGCAAGTTTTCCAACTCAGTTCTTCACAGATAGTTGATGGTAGAGATTGACATTGACATCAGACTGCCCTCCCCAAAGGGATGAGCTTTTAGTCATACTTTTCTTTAAAATGATAGTCATATCTCTCACATCATAATAATATTCACAATTATCGTTTGGTCTTTCATCCATGGCTGCATTTATAGTACTGGTACAGTCCTGAACAGAAAACAAATAGTTTTAAAAGGTCTTTTCTGCTATCCAATGGTAAAACACTTTTCTGCCATTGATAGAAACTAAACAAAATGAAAACTAATGAAAGCATGATCTTTGTTGCCCTGTTAAATCTAGTTCTGCTGATATGATTATGTTGGCTGCAGGACTGTCGTTACCCTGTTGCATGTCTTTTTATCAGTGAGAGCATTTTTCCTTGGTACTCTTAACGTTGTGGAATCGTCTCCTTTCCAAGTGCAGCCTGGCAGATAATGGCTGTTTTGTTTAGTAGTAGATCTGCCTAAAGTACATAACATGCGTTATTCATCTCCCACTCAAGATTGCACTGGAAAGCTATTGGAGAACAAACAGTTTGCTGAGTTGAAGACGCACGTAAGGGGGGTCCTTGTCGATGTAACACTGCATATTTAGTGAATGTGCAATGTTTTATTGATGCAAACGTCCTGGCTGCACTTTCTTTAGGAGGCACCAACCTGATGAAATCTTCCCCATGCTTCATTTCACCACTATGAGGCAATCCCAATGGCATGCAAGGCATTATCAACACTCTTGTGTTGTGGTACATTTTGCTTTCTGTACGGTGTTTTTGAGGAACACTTGAGTTGTCTGTTCATGCAGGTAAATGGAATAGATGTACTGTTGGGGACAAGACGTCATAGAATGCTCCCCACCTTCCTCCCATCTGGTGGTGCCTTCTGCATCTGGCTTTACCGCTTTACACCATTAGCCTGTTGAAGTTTTCTGCTGACTACAAGAAGAACTTCTACTTGACCCGTATAACACATTTCCAAGCCAGTGGAGCTGCTCTTTCATTGTGAAGCTATGCTTATTCAAGGATATAATCTGCACAGCACAGATATGAGTGGGGCCATAAGATGAGGGCTTTTAGATCAATGTGCCTCTCCTAAGAGCACTGACAATAGTACGAGAACAGTGATTGTATTACAAAGGGGATCCAAACACATCAGCTTTACAGCGAGTACAAGTGAAGAAAAGACCTCCAAGCTGTGCGAGGACATGGGAGCAAACATGGGTAGCTAAATGCTTCCTGTTTTTAGTTTCAAGCTTAATGTTTCAGACATGGAAAGTGTCATAATGTGTTACAAGCATCTGGCAGAACGGATATCCAACCCAGTTGTCTACATAGGCCATGTTACAGCGTACTTCTACACTTCAAAGTCTATTGTCCTGCTCGTAACTACAGATGCAGCCACCTAGAATGTCCCCTCCCTCCGTCATGGGCCCCGGGTCGGTGTGTGACCAGTCCCCGCTGGGACCTTGTCGGGTCTTTGGCTGAAAGGAGATCCTCCGCGATGATGCAGTGAACACGTGGTCGACTCGTAACACCCCTATGGCGCCATTTTTGGAGAGCAGTTACAATGGTTCCACCAGATGGAACAGTGATTATCGAAACTGTGGGCTTAAATCGGCTGTTCTTATAATATGGTTAGGTTTTTGCCCTCTTTTGTCCTCAATGTAAGAAAATCCATATCTCATGTAGTCTGTGTCGTACTTGCATTTCACCATGCTCTATTAGCACATGAAAACACAATGTGTGGGTGTTCTTCTATACCAGGGGTATTCAAGTAAATTTCCAAAAGGTCCAACACAAATAAAGAAAGTACACATCAATTATATTTTAACAATTATTATTCTCAGTTTTCAAATTGAACTGGATGGATTATAAATAATACATAGAAATACATAAATAAATGTTCTTCTCATTTCAAGTAAGATAAGGGCTGGATTAAAGAATAACTGACATAACAGAAAGCTTTTGAAAAATGTGCATCTTAAAATAAAGTAATTCATTTTAGAAAAATTAATTTCACTGAATTGTCCTGCAGCTTTAAATTCAGTTCATTCAGGGTGAAGTGAAAAAGCCACAATATTATTTTTCTCATCTTCTAAAAAGAGAAATGTGTGTGCAGGGACTGTACCTGTGGTTATTAAACCACTTGTTTCAGCTCTATTCCTCTCTGTTAACATCATTGTTGAACAGTGTGAATTAATGTGTTATGATTCTGATCATATTGGGCTCTTGGGTTTATTTTCTGTGTCGTCATTTCAGATGTGAGTGGGTATGTTTGCTCCATATGAGACATACAGTTTTTAGCTGTTCGTGGGAAGAATTCGCCTATAAGAGTGTGTCCAGTCAGAGTCTAATGTCTCTGGTCATTTTTCTCTTTTAGAGACCGTCCTGTGATTTTACTTTCACAAATCACATTATGATTGTCCTGCTCTGCTATCTCTTTCCTCGTCTCCCCCCGTGTGTCACGGTGTGTGAACATCTCACTCGAGTCAGGAAACTTGTCAGAATGCCCATATTTGATTGGCTGAGCTGCATCACTTGATGTGATTCACAACGCATTGGTCGGTGTTTTTCCTGCACTGCTGAACAAGTGCCGTAAATGCTGGAATATTTTTTTTAATTTTTGTCAGGCAAAGGCCCGCGGCAACCCACCAGTTGAGAATCACTGCTCTAAACCACAAGATGACTCCTTAGCTATAGTATCGTCTAAAAGAGTCTAGAAAAGAGATGCTGCTCTCATGATTCAGATTCAATGTGATCAATTTCCACTTTTTCAACAAAACCTGAGTAAGCAATTTTATTTACACGATACCCCCTGTGATTTGATCAGATGCTGGACAAGCTGCGAGACCGATGGACCAACACTGGTCTCTGGAAGAAGCTAGAACGACACAAAGCCGTGATCCCAGAGCCCCGCGGGGGTGGCGGCAAGGGGGATTTTGACGAACTGCTTCAGAAGTACTACGATGCCATCAAGTACTGTGAGGAAGACAGAGGTGAGACTTGTTACTGTCACAATGACCTTTGGACCAGCTTTTTGCTGTATCACTCTGTATAGGGGCTGCCTATTCATTTTTTGCGGGATTACATTCAGTTGACCAAGTCTAGTGTTCGCACAGTGAGTCCAGCAATGAGAACAGTAAGTGGTGCTACTTCATCTGAACTTACGTTGTCATTTGTACAGCTGCACCACTGCCGACATCATCATTTACAATGGAATAGTTAGTACTTGTTCAGAGTCCCACTTTATATGACATATTTACAGTGTTGACACATACTGTATGTGATTTATTTGATATAGATGGTGCACTGCTGATTGCTATCTGTAGGGGTAAAGTGAGTGAAGGACTAGACTTCACTGATGACAACGCCAGGGCAGTGATCACCATTGGAATTCCCTTCCCAAACATCAAAGACCTCCAAGTAAGTAGACTTAAAATAGCCCTGCTCGATTATGGCAAAAATGTTAATCACGATTTCTTGATCAATATTGAGATCATGATTATTCAACATGTTTGTTTATTCACTGCATTTGGAAACATGCATATTGGTGCATTTTAAAGTTAAATGCATCAATCTGGTGCACTTTGAGAGCAAAGTTTACAGGCTAGATCTATGAAGAACTTTGTGCTCTACAAGGCTAGGCATTTAAATCTGAAACGCATTGGTTGTATTGTTAAGAGTTGTGATGACACAGCAAAAAAGCCGCACTCACGAAGCATGATTGTTGGAAGCCAAAATCGTAATTGAAAGTATAGTTTGATTAGTTGTCCAGCCCTAACTCACAACAGCGTGCAGATATTCTGCAGGGGGAGAAACGGGTGAGACCACGAGCCTTGCTTTAACCAAAGGTAGAAATATATCACCCTACTCTTCCTGGCTTACAAGAATGGGACTAAATATCCATATGGTATTGGGCAACCTTTAGAGTCATACATGGGTGCTGTAACACTTGATGCAGCAAAGTTGTGTCTGACATGACCAAATGTTACACACTCTGTCAGCGTATTCAATTCCATTTCAAAGAGGTCCAGTTACTAGAATTTCCTCCCAGCAAATGCCTGAACCTCATGTGTAAATTGCGTCCTATAGCCTTCCCCATCAAATCAAATCAATAAAATCATTGAACATTTCCATAACATTGCAACAATATGTATTGTTCATTTTGAAGCTGGTACCATGATGACATTACTGTCTCTCTCTGTGTCTGGAAGATATCCACCTATTATTTTTATATTTTTTGGCCAAGATCCAACATTTTAAATACCATGAACACAAAAATATACCTCTCAGACACACACCAAATAAGAGCATCTCCTTTTGGTGATCCGTGAAATAAAATCCCAAAGCGATGTGGTGTGTGTGCCCCGTCCTTAGCAGATAAAGATGACCTTTAAGTTTAACTCTCCCCCCCCCCCCCGCCCACCTCTCCTCCCCTTTACTCCTCACAGCCCCCCTGTCAGAGCACGAAGGAGCTTTCACTAACCTGTTCTGTCAGTGTGGCACGATGTGTGGGTGATTGAAGCTTCCCAGACCCTTTCACCAAAGCTGTCAGCTCCCAGGCCATTGCTTGTTCTTTTTGATCAGATTCAGTTTTTTGATTAGCGATATTGTGTTTGCACTGGTGTCTCAGTTCATGTTCATGGTCTAAAGCATCCCTCAAAGAAGGTCATATTGGAGTTTTACCTTGTGTTTTTGTTATTAAGCCATGGTGGCACTAGATGAAAGACTATTTTTACACTTACAGGGATTTACGCTACCATGGAACGCTTAAGCTCCTCACTAATACCCAGTATGTAGTAAAAAACTCCCAATCTATAATGTATGTACACTTGGATTTAAAAAATGTTTCAACCCCCAACAACCAAAATATATACCACTATATACAGTCCACTTAGCAATGGTGATTCTAATAGAATCCAACGGGTGACAATAGGAGGTTAAGACAACAAATCCTATGGAGATATACAACCTTAAGACAGAAGTAGACTCTATTAGGGCTAAGTTTCAAAACTCAATGCGTGTATGGTATTGACCTTAATGTGACTTTGCACAAAGTGTCTTTAATCAGATACCAACTCATTTTAAGGATAAGTCTGGGGATGTTTAATATTTTTCAACAAGTCCCATAGTAACACTGAGTGTGTTTGTATCACTAATATATCTTCTGTGCTAAAACACTATTAAAAACACAGCAGCACTGTTGCACTTGGTGACCTTTCATTACCATGAACTAGTGTTCATTTTGTTAGCTAGTTTTGATTTTGTCTAATGCTGCGTTCACACCAAACACGAAACAAATTCTGGCGTTGCGTTACTCGCAGGATCATTTGTGTTTATTTGCATCATTCGCTTCATTCGTGCTAGACATGCCGGAGAGGAGGAGTGGCTTATTTCAATGGAAGCCGTTATCAACTAAGCCATTTATTTCAACCATTGAAGAAATACCCCCTACTTCTGCTTAGTACTTGTTGTGGAAGTCCCAGATATCCCGGGAAACTAAACGCCTTCTTGTCTGGGTTCATAACATCATCTGGAGGAGCTGCGTGTATTTCATCGAGCTGTATTCACTGTCTAGCAAGCCACACGTTGGCTGTTTTGCTACAGCTGTATCAACACAAAATAAACTGTTTTGCTGTGATTTAATTGCAATAATCGGACAAAAGGCATTGTTGAAATAACTACATAATGATGTTTATTTGTAAAAAGTCTGAATTGAAAGGGGGGACTTTTATTGTCATACATATGTGAGGATACAATACGTTCGTATGGCATCTTACGATAAAGCGAATGTGTCTGTAGTATTACTGCCAGGTGGCAACCTCTGGTTCTGACAAGTGTCTTAAACTTGCATTCTCTCTAGTGTCCATAAGGGGGCGACTCCTCTGGTTGTATAGAAGTCTATGAGAAAATAACTCTACTTCTCACTAGATTTATTCCCTCAATAAACATTGTAAACATGAGTTTATGATCTTATTTGCTTGTTTCCTTTTCAATACAGCATGATGTTCATTTAGTAAATTATGGTCCAAAAACCGGAGTATGCTTTAGGGCGGGCTTACTGTGATTGACAGGTTGCTGCCGCTACCAGAGCCGAATGCATCATCTCTGCATCACTCCTCTGCAATTCCAAATATGTTAATTTTCGTTAACCGGTTGCAAAAAGCCAAGATGGCAACAGCCGTAATCCAAGATGGCGACAGCCTAATGGCCAAACTCGAGGCTTCAAAATGGCAGTTGACAAACCAATGGGTGCCATCACGATGACTACGTGGATATACGTATACTTATTTTGACGATTTATGGTCTATGTCTAAGTCTATGGTTACTGCTCATAATTTTAATAACATACACATAGTATATCATGCTTCAAAGCTACTACTACTCCTGATTCTGTTGTAATGCAAATGTTTAAATGGTGTGGATTTAATTAGTTTGTGGAGCCTGATGAAGAGACACCGAACAGCAGAGACCAAATTATGCACATGAAAAAATGACACTGAGGTTTTGGTGACATCGTTTTATTTTTTAAAGTACATTTTAGTCTCATCTTCTTCATAGTTTTCGTTGTTGTAATTAACACAATGTCGAGATTAACGATATTGGATTCATGCCGATATCTCAAATGCCGATATTTTCCAACACATTTGGAAGATTGACGATTCCAATATGAAAGACAGAAACAAAATGTACTCTGTGTACACACAAAACCCACACCCAATCCTGTTGGCCCAAATACTTTGTAGAGCACTAAATGTGCATAATCTATAAAATAGTTCCCAACAAATGCACTGTTTACTCCTACTTGAGTAACGTTTGCTATAAACTACAGATACCAGCTGTTTTAGGAAATGACTGAGCTGATATGGTTATCGAGTAGACGTACTAAGACATTGTTAGTTTTGTGTTTTTAGTTAGCATTCTTGTTTTGATATTGGCATCAGCACACAGGAATCGTACCCTTTTAGTATTGAGACGTTTCCAAAAATAACAACTCTTATGATCAAAAAGACTAAGACTGTCATGCGTTGATGCAGCAGTTTAATGTCTTAGATATTAAATTGTATGTATGTTTTATTTATCCGGTTGACAAAATAACAGAAAAAACAGAAAAAGAAGGCAGTAAATACACGTATGACAAATAGCCCTGCTCCTTTTTAATCAAAAATCTAAAATCAATATACAGTATCATGAAACTGATGTTTCTGTGTAATTCAGCTGAATCAAGCTTGTTCAATAATGTGATTGTTGAATAAAACAGGAGATACATGGATGGAGCAGAACACCAGGAGGAGGATTGAAGAAGCCAAAGCGTGTTAGGGCTAAAGGGGGAGCTGACCAAGTGTGAAGAGACAGTGCATTTCTAATGACATATTCTGTTCTCCACATGAGCAGCCGTTGTTTATTTGCTACATGTGCTCAGCCCTCAGAGAGCGCCTCATCTCCTGCCACATCTTGAACACCACTGTTGGAGAGGTGCTGACCACGGTGAAGATGTAAAGGAAAAATAGTTGCTCAAAAGATATTCAATAATCCAATCAAACTCTACACATTGTGAGAGGAGCATATAACTGCCTCACTCTTTAGGGGGTGTATCAAAAAAGCCTCTCATTTCAATACAACCAAATCAAAATTCTAGAAACAATCCCTTTCTCTATGCCTTTTCGTCAATAAAACAAAAAGTATACTAATAGTGCAGGGAGGAGGAGTGAGCATCAAAAATACCAGGTCAAGGGTTAAGTGTGGACACGCATGTAGACACAGCTGAGAGCCAGTCACAACATTTGCATTGAAAAGCGTAACCACAGAGCAAAAGGCTTCCATTTTAATTATGCAGTGTTGCTGAGATTTCTTCCTGTATCTATATGGGTCTGCATCTTATGAGCAGAATTGACGACTGTTGTCTACGTCTTATGATGTTGACTCCTGTCAAGCAACAGCTAGAGAAAATATCAGTCCTCAAGTTTGTAAAGCTTGTGATGAGATTTGCCTCATCTTGCCTTTATTTCACATTTGTCTCTGTCTCTTCTTTGCGTCATAATCCTTGGCTTCGCTTGCTCCTCTTTCTTCTCCTCTCTAGTTTTCTCTTCCTCCCCCAGTTATCTCCTCTTTCAGTATCGGAGGCGGTGTGGCCTCCAGAGAAACCCTTGGGGGCTGTGAAGGTCTTTGAGCTAACCCCATTACACTGCTGGGGATGGAGACACTGACACTAATGACTGTCAAAGCTATGCAGCTAGCCTGTTAAAGGAGCACATACTGTATACTGATGCAGCACTCTGTCACAGAGGAGCAGGTCTTTAAGGGACCACACACATCCATAGGCACTGGCGCATGTAATGGCGTAGTCACTATTGGATAGTCGATACTATTACATGGAATGGTCTATTCCACTAGAAGAGGCATTCAGGAATCAGTGTACTCTGAGTAATGATACAGGGTTCTACATGGCTCTGTGTTTACATGCAGTCATCTATACTGAGGTGGTTCCTAACAAGTATTGCCCAAGTAACAGCAAAGCAACCTTTTCTAACATATTGCAGCTCTGCTCATTTGACCATGCTGACCTCATATCACTGTTGACACGGTTAGTTTGTTTATTTATGACGGTTGTTCGTCAGTTTAGCTGCAAGTTATAACACAGGAAAGCGAGCCTAGTGTTTCAAGGACAGAAAACATAGACCAATTGATCAGTTGGCTAGTTGATTAGGTCGATTAATGCCATTTTGAGATAATCGGCATCGGAAGATGCCTGCGATCATTAGGCCAATTAAAAGAAACGCACGTCTGCAGGCAGCGTTCTCTGTGTGGCTGCTGTGGAACAAAGTTAGCGAACACCAGGGACTAAGGCCGCTAAACTAACATCGTTTATTTATTTTTTATTTGTTAGTTCACAAATGTTTGTTCTGTCTCAGAAATAAGGAGATGCTGCTATCAGCTGACTTGGATGCACCTGGCGCTGACAACTGAGAGTCTAAAAACCTAGAGAAACACGAGGCACAACAGAAGAGAGGAACACACGGCCGACTCGCCGTACCAAAGGAAGATGAATAGTTTTGCGGGCGAGTGGTCCGTCTTGATTTAATCAGCCCCAAAGTATAATAAAACTCAAAACAAAACCCAAAGATTTTTTGATACATTTTTTTTTATTCTTTAATGCGTCGACCACTATTTCTTCTGATTCGTTGCGATTGGTTGTGATGATACTTGTGCAGTGACCTTTTGCTCACACACTGGTTGTGACTGATGGAGCCCCATGCTGCTACTTTTGTTGCCTAACTTGTAAAATCGTAGGTTTTCTTTGTTGCTGGCATCCTCTGATGTTGCTCTGATTTAATTACTGCAAAGCAAATATACATTGTGATTGATCAATCTTTGTCACCTGCTGAAGTTAATCAGAGAATTTCTTCCAATCCATCTCCTTTGTTGATCGATTCTGTGACTGGAGATGTCAAAAATATGCATTTTAGTTGATATTTAATTGTCTATTTCTCTTCATTTCATACCACACAATGATGCTGTTTGGCTTTGCAGTAGATCTAACCCATGTTGTTGACTTCAGAGGCTGCTCATCGATCAATATTTAATACGGGGGAACCCAAGGCCAGTGTTGACCGTTCCTGCTTCAGCTTCCAGACCGTGGTTAGGAAGCACAGGGGAGACTTTGTTTTGCCTCCAGGGTCAAAGTTGACGCTCACTTGGTGGTTACACTACATTTACTGCCTCGCTGCTAATTTCCTCTCTGATTCGATCGCCAAAACACCTGTGTGCTCGGAGCGCGTCCACCGTCACTCTCTCTGGCTCGGTCTCCTATGGGCTGAAACAGAAGAAGCGGTCTGACAGCAGTGAGATCTAGACAGACACGCTTCTTCCTGACACTGAAACCGTGTGCTCAAGTGTAGACACTATATTTAGCTAGCTAATGACCTCATTCACTTTTTATTTGTAGCCTTATTTGTAACATCGGCTCTAAATTCCCTTGACTGAAGAATCCAACTATTATGCAAAATGGTCAGGGTCATCTCTAATAATCGCGATCATTCATTATAATTGTGACAGGCCTATCTGTGACTACATGATGGTCTAAACGACTGATACATGTGTGATGTGGCACTTCTGCTACTTTTACTATTGTTTTCTTTAAACACATTTACACTGGCATGATTGCTTCATATTAGCACTGTATCATATTTACACCATATGTCTCGCTGTGAAACACACATACACATGCGTGACATGTTCTTACGTTGTCACTTCCATGCACCAGTGCTAACATGTGTACATTCTCTCAAGAGCACACATGGACCCAGACATATTAATTCATTCATTCTATGCCACAGTCACACGGCAGCACCCCGTTGCTAGGATAAGAGGTGTAAGCCCAGCTTCTCTCCATTTAAACTCCTCCAGCACTTTAGATGCCTGCATGGCCTGCATTCCCAGACAGGCATAACTCTTAGAAGCTACAGCCTAAGCACATAGCATGACATTTTACTGGCCTGTTGTGTTATTGTGACAAAGATCAAAGGTTGAACTTGAAAAGTCCTCTGCAGAGAAAGGCCTGCCAAAGGTGGTATTACATTGATGTTGAGTTTTTCCAAATGGCGTGTTTTACAGTGAACAGTCACGTCCTGCGTGAGTGAGTCAAACAATAAGTGGCTTTAACAAGCAATAAAAAGACACTTATAACTGATAAGGCATCTCTCTTGGTTTAATGAAGGGCTCAGTCAACCTCTTGCTGCTGCCCTTTATTAAAGACAACCACGAGAGCATTTTACTTCTAAGGCCTGCGAGCATGTAAAACGGATGGGTAAAGAGGATTTTGGAGGAATGTTGAAGAGTTTGTGGAAATCATCAAGAAGAGGGGATGATGGATGCTCCAGGCACACTCAAGACTGTACATATGGCTTTATCATGAGCCACTGAAGGGAGGCTATATAATACATGATCACCACTTGTACTGTCCATGTCAGCACCACAGGCCGGCTTTAGAAGGACTTCTTAGTCAACATTCTTTTCTGTTAATGCACATTAAACCCAACATTTTCCCACAATTCATTGCTAAGGCTGGCTACTGTTAAACATACTGTTGTACATATACCAAAACAACACTTTATTACGACGATACCTTCGTTTGAGAGATACAAACCCCCTTTTTTCATTTACAAAAGAAGCCAATTTTCTCAAATGTTGTTACACAAGCAGCCATACACAAACATTTGCCAAATTTGGATTAAATCGGGAACTAACTAGCAGTTTTGAGGTCAAGACTGGACTCAAAATGTGGGTCAAGTCAGAATAAAGTCTTGAGTCTAAAGATGAGTAGGCAACCTTTGGCACGCATACCAATGTAGCGTAACCAATGGCGTACTAGCAATAAGTGCGCAAGACACATTTTTGGTAAATGTTGAAGTGCCCTCTCCAAATGCCAAATCACCTCTTCAAAAGCCATTGTCAGTTGTGCGGCCTGTTATTTAGCATAATTTGATAGATTGTTTTCCCCCTCATCTGCAAAGAGCCGCCCTGCTCTGCCTCTGATTGGCTATTCTGCCTTTTTTGCAGAACTTAAGTTTATTGCCGATGAACAAGATTGGTGGGAGGTTGCAAGGGTTAATGATTGCAACTCTGAGGTGGGTGTTTTCATAGGTATGGTGGCCTGCTTGTTTAGTGCTCTCATTTATAATTACACTTTTTTTTTTTTTTTTTAATGCTACTCTACATGTTGCCAATGGATTGAATTCCATTAAAATTCCATTGGAGAACACCATTTTGATGTGTTGTCATAATTAATCTTAATGTTGATATGACAAAGTTGAGTCAAAAACCCCATGAGACGAGACAACTTGGTGTCCAAACACCAACAAGACTGAAACATGTCTGAGATGATGGAGAGCACACTCCAGCACTACAGCCCTGTTCCATACCGGTCCATATCCTCTTACCATTCAGAGATTCCAATCAGCCTCAACCTTCATTTAGAGGCAATATCTACAAAAGTGAACTTTTTAGTGGAACATAAGAAAGCAACTATTCTGTGCGTAGCCTTGCTGTGAGCTGATCCATGAGCAGTGTGATAGACACACACACACACACACACACATGAACACTGTCTTCAGGATGAGCCACTCAGCTGTCAGCTCAGCCTTATGTGGCAGATGAGGCGCTCAGCAATTTCAGTGACAAGCACAAGATGTCCCGGACTGCTAGGGGCGTGCACACTGACACTGACGTGCACGTACACACACCCGGCCCAAAATGTAGCTCAAACAGATGCGCTCAACTGCGAATCATGCCTAGTGGTCAAATATATGTTTTCAGGGATGAACAGGTTGCTGTAGAGGACGAGGCCAAAGCAAGCGAGTGATCTCTTGACATTTTAAGTAATCCCTTCTAGCGTGTGGTTTCTTGCACATTTGCTAGCAGCCAGAATTGGCTTTTTCACATATGCAACCTGTCATGTTAGATTGGACGATGACATGGTACGGACCAGGGATGTGATGGCTCCAACGCTGAAATGGACTGTGATTGGATTTAGATGACACCGCCGGCTCGAGGCTAATGGCCTTTCTGTTCAAGCTGTGGGTTTAGAAGTGGATTCTTTAACTGCTCTGGTGTCTCATACATTCAGACAAAGTAATCTCACCATGAAGCCAGCAGCATTAACAAGGCTTCCTGTGACACGGCTATATGACTTGCCTCCCATTGACAGCCTGCACTGCTATCGTATCGTTGCAGATAAAACCTGTGACTTTTAAATCTCCTGTAAAGCCTAGAGCTGCATCATACATCGCTAAAAGTTTTCCAGTGTGCTGGTAGGTTGTCCGTGGTGTTGCTCAGTTGTTTACATGCTTCTTAGGTGAGGTGTTATTAGTCATAGTCCAACTTTGGGGCGACATTTAGTAATTCCTGTGACTCTGTTTGTTTATGTTCACAAGCCCAGACAGGCCACAGTGGCATTGCGTGAGGGAACAGGCTGTACCTGCCACGGCCCCGTGTTTGGTGGCTCAAGGCGAACACACGGTACCTGTCAAAAGCAGTTAAAGCCCCGTTCAGCAGCCTGCCCTGCATGGCATCTCGTCAGACGCCAACTGAACTTTTCACTTGTCAATTCTGAAAGGTTAGCTCTAAAATCAGCAGCGACGGATGCAAATAGATGGATGCTCTCCTGGCATTTCTGTGCAGGGATGCTTCATGTCACCTAGGCCACCTTGTTTGTCCCCCTCCTACCTCCACTCTACTCCATCATGGCCTCTCTTTAGCCCCTCTGTTCCCCTTTCAGAACACATCTGTCTGCGTGGGCAAGTAATATCCAAGCCCTTCAGGTCCTGAGACCTATTTGTTTGGTGTTTAGTTTGCCCTAGATCATCGTCCACTTGGTTTCCCTTTCAAATCCAAGATCAGAGCAAAGACTTTGCAGGTTTTGCTACAGTTATGGCTGTTGTTTTGGAGAACAGGTTTTCAGTTATGTTCAGTATTCATTTGGTAACCAGTAAGGCATTTCGCCTTTTTTTTTGTTTTTACAATAGAGACACAAACTGGAGAGAAGGAGAGGAGGTGAATTGCAACATAAGTGCCCGGCTGAAATGTAGCCAAAGACGTGGTTAAATGATACACGTCTGAACCACAAGGCCACTAGGATGCCCTGTGATTAATGTTGATGGCACACACCTCATACCCCTTTATCTGACTTCTTCTGTTTCTGTTTTCTTGAGACAACCCCCTGAACAACATTGTGGAGTAAGTTTGTGAAATGGACAGAATCAGATCAATCAACTGAATATTTCTGTTGATCAGATGGTCTCAGAAATATGTTCAATAATCTTATGTCACAAAAAATAAACGGCTCTTAAACAACATTTATAGTTACTAAAATGGTATTGCGGCTTGAGTAATGCTTAATAAGGATTAGAAAAATCTAATTTGATTCATTTTCAAAGTCTTTGATGGAAACCTTTACCATCTGTCTTTTCCAGGTTATTCTCTCCTTCGGTGTGACTTACAAATACTTAAATTTCTGACTTTGAGAAAACACGGAGTCAGTGGGGCGCAGACACAAACACTGTGTCAATAGGCCATTGAGATGACAGTTGCTATTTTTGAGACACTGCTCTGTGGTTTCAGGTGGAACTGAAGATGAAGTACAATGACCAACACTGCAAATCCAGAGGTCTTCTCTCAGGCCATCGTTGGTACGAGATCCAGGCCTACAGAGCTCTAAACCAGGCCCTGGGAAGGTAAACCTGACCTCTACAGCGGCACTGTTTTTACTTTTTGCCCTCACTTTTATGCTTGAACCCTCAAAATTCATTTCACAGGTGTATCCGCCACAAGAATGACTGGGGTGCCCTAATTCTCGTGGATGACCGTTACAGGAATAATCCCAATAAGTACATCACAGGTACTCCATAATGTGTACAGTGTGTGAACACTGGCTGACTTCATTTAAAAGCTGCACTGCCTCTCGTGCTGAACACTAGATGGCAATGGTTATCCACTGTAAGGTTTCCTGTCTCTGATGTTTGTGTAATCTCAGGTCTGTCTAAATGGGTCCGCCAGCTGGTCCAGCATCACGGCACCTTCAGCAATGCCATGCAGTCTCTGGCAGCCTTCTCTCAGGTGCAGCAGAAGGTGGAGGCCCTCAGCTCCAGTGTCTCATCTCCAAACAGTCACTTGTCAGTAACTGTAGAGGGACAGGGTCTGCCCAATGCCCCAGACCCTCAGACACCCCGGCCATGTGTCAAACCGCCTGAACCCCAGCAGGACACAAGCCCCTCCACCATCCATTTCTTTTCTCGTACACAGTTGAAAGTGGAGCAAAAAGAAAAAGCAGGTGAGCTAAATTGAAGGCTGAAATTAAAGTTTTGGTGGTGCAAGGTTGATATCTAATATATAATCCAACCCCCCCCCCCCCCCCCCCCCCAAATGTACCATTTTAATATTTACGTCTCTCCCTTTTTGTTAGTCTGTCTAGTAAAGTCACTGTTGAATTGATGATGAGAGTTTTGAATCTGAAATATTATCAAGGTTCTACATGTTTTATGTCTCAGACAAATAGGGTGAAAGATCAGGCTGGCATCATTCTGTATTTTACTTATTATCAACAAACTACATGAAAAGACCAAAATCATGGCAGACCTCTTTGTACCTGGGTGCCTCCATCAATACCAAAACAAGAACATGAAATACACTCGAAACACATCCCATAAAACAACAACATTACGAGACGTTACTCTCTCTTAATTCTTTGACTTCCTGTCTGTGGGTTCTATTGAAGATGTAAATCTTGATGACTTGGTCAATTTTTAACAATAGTTCTTAAACAGCAGGTCACTGTACAGGTCACTGTCCCACATGTCCCGGAAAACAGTTGACCAATTTCGGAGCCATGGAAAACACATAAAAAAATGAGAGAAAATGATTTTAACATTCTCTCTTTAGCTAAGAATAAACTGCATTACCATATGAACTGGCTTAACGTTCCAATGGTAGTTTGTGGATGAGAGTATTTTGAATAGGATGTAATGTTGTGGAAACGCTGCTAACACACCTCAAAGTCTCATAGCATGGTAGCAGAAGCAGGTTGGATGACAATACGTAACTTTGCTTTTTCCCCAAATTGTTTTAATGGGTTTAATAATGTTTAATTGGTCAGCATTTTTGGTTCAGTTGTCAGGTGTGTGGGTGTTCATAAAAAGATCATGCCAGAGAACGGTGTGGCTCATGAATGTGTTTTTAATAGTTTCTGGATGACAATGGTGCACTACGGCACAGAGCAAGGAGATCTATTTACTACTTGTTAGTAGGGTACAGAAATAGTTGGTTTTGGTCCTTTCATGACATTTGGTGATTGAATATTTTCACACTTATCTTTCAAGCATTAATGTAGGAGTGGATTCTTATAGTAAATTAATATTTTAGTCTATTCCGTTGATGATGGGGATACAATGAGATCTATTGTGGCTGAACCTCTGATAAGTACATGATGAATAGAACCATATTTCACACTGTCTGAGACCTTGTTTTTCTCCATTCTTCATGGATCATGACATTTAAAGTATTCATTTTCAAAGACAGCGATCAAAAGGTCCATTTCATTTTTGTGCTCAGGGATGTATGAGCATGACATCACCACTAGACAATATTCTTAGGTGACGTATTTGCACATTTCCTTGGCTAGCACCCATTGTCTTTGGGGTCATGACAAGGTTGAGCTGTTTGCCCCGTTGAGTTCTGTGTGGTGGATAGGGGTGGTAGCAGAGCAGTAGCAGACCCCCCCCCCCCCCACCCCCCCTCATAGTTGGGGGTGGGGGCCATGGGGTCCGTTGAGTGGCTCGCCTCATTACTGTAAGGTCTTTTTGCGTGCCTGAGTGGCGCTGGAGCGAGCTGATGAGCAGATGTTGGACTGTTGCTTTTAATTAAATCCCCTTGACCTTTGTTTGAATTATATTGAGCGTAAGCCTGCGTTTATATCTTTCTTTATAAGATAGCCTTGGCAGCCATAGTGCTCTGCATACCGGTCTTATTTCATGGTGAGACTTAAAAGCTTCTTTGTGAGTCTTAGTGTCTGCTTTGTTGTCTCTGTCAAAGTTCAATATTATTTTGATATAT
>NW_022280094.1:1450930-1497187 GCF_004355925.1 Anarrhichthys ocellatus
CCCCCCCCCCCCCTCGTAATCCGATTAACAGTGGTAACAGAACAAAGTGTCTCAGCTTCTAGGAATGCCTCAGCCGGGTTATTAAGGCCTCATTGATTGGTAATCCTTAAACAGATTTTTTGTTATCATTTGCTTTACAGACAGGGGATGCTCCTGTGCTACATTGAATCCATTAAAGTCATGTAGCCATGGTTCAGTATTTATGAAACAAAATGTTATTCTGTTTTTAAAACACTGTGTGAATCTGCATAGAGCTATAGACAGACAATAAACAAAACATTTGATTCAGTTGAAGTATTGATTGTTCTGACTACTCTGGTATCATTCAAATGTAATGTCTGCACCAATCAAAGCTGTTGCCAGGAGTATCCAGTGGTAACAGTGTCGTCCTGTTGGTCGAGCGGAGGTTTAAATGTCAAACACTGTTGAGATTATCACTGTCACCTGTCAGATTAAATAGATTTACCCCGATTGACCGGTAGATTCAGGTTAAACTGTAACTTTCCAAACTCTGTGGTACTTTCAAACCGGAGTCATCTCGTCATCTTGGGACAATCATTTATTTTTCTTTTTTTACAAACAAACAAAGCACATTTCTTCATGGATTTTATAAACCAATGTGACATTTGTTATTATCAAATTGCCTAAATGAAGATACATTTGCTAAGTTGCTAAAACAAGATGATGAGGATTTTACGCTAGTTACTGTAGATTGTGTATTAATCACATTTTCTTTTTTAACCAAGTGGCCCTCTGCTGATTGAATTTTGTAGCTGATAAGTGGGATGTGCTGTCATTCAAATACAAACATGTTTCAGTATCGAACAACAGTCATTTGTTCTTAGACAGTTCAAACGGCGTTCAATTAAGAGTCATTTGATGCTTTAAAACAGGAAGCTTTGACAGGGAGGGAAGAATTGACTAATTATAAAGTGTATACTGTCATATACTGTATGTCACACTTTGGCAATTAGTCAAACTATCTAGCCTCTGTCAGGGGAAAGCATCCGTCACTAAAGCACCAAACATATTCCCAATTCAGACTTGAATTGGTTATTCAAGAAGAAGAGGCTACGAAAGTGATGCTCCCTGTCTAAATCATTGGACACGTATGTCAGGCCAAGCATCTCATACACATCAGTAAAGATGTCCTTAGCTCTGCTCATATAGTTGTTAATGCACACATATCTTTCTTTCTGTGACAATAAATGTGCAAAATCCAGGTCTTTTTGAACAAAGAGGAATATCCTGTTCAATTCTGTTGTGCTTTGTCTTGAGTTGCAATTCTAGATTTCAGTAGATACTCCTACCTGACACTACGTTTAGATGATGAAATGACCTCAGCATTGTGGCCATCTGGATCACAGTGTGAATCTAAACCCACTGGCTGAACACACATCTCCCCCTCTGCCGCATGGGGTTTAAGACCCACTTTGGTCCACCCTTCACTGTTTTTTGGACGCTTGTATGATGCGTTTCAACTTCCTGCTGTTCAGCTGTGAATTTGACAGACACCATATTGCACGTAAAGCTTTGGAGTCTGTCTGGGTGCAATCGCCAGACACCCAAACTCCAGTCTGCGTGGAGCAACTTAACAGTCTCCAACACTTGGGCTCGGGGCATGACACTCTCACAACAACTCTACTGACATCATCGACCACTGTCATTTTGACTTGTTAATCTCAATTTGCAATTGTTGTCATAAGCCACCCCCCCTCCCACCCCGAAAAAACATGTTACTCCCCACTCCTCTAACACCTGCCTTCAAATCTTTACATCTGACATACCGTAGTTACTGCGGGAGACATTCTATTTAATAACTGTTCATGTTCAGATAACAGGAGGCCATGCAGACACCATGTGGGCTTAATGTGCTTTGTTATAGCAGCGATGAGGCCTGCAGCCTCTGATATAGTGACCTTTAATATCTGTCATGCCCCAGTGGTTATTAAAGGTGATTATTTTCATCTGAGTGATTTATTTGTATCACAAAATCAATTATATTCAGTAGTTCCATTTGAACACAAGATAATTCATCCTGTGATGTGAAAGTTAAGTTTGTATTGTTTGGATTACTATGATAAGTTACTTATTTGCGTATAAAGACACAACATGTCTGTTGTATGTCCCATTACATATAATGAAACAAGTGGATGTTTTCCAGAGATTTGTAATGTGATTAGAAGATACAACTGTTTACATTGTTTGCATCCCAATAGAGAAGTGATACGTAACCTTTGTGTTTTATGGGAGAATCCTCTTTAATCACATATTATTTTAAATGGAAGTAAACATCTTTGGCCACTGTGGTGCATTAGTTGAATAGCTAATGAAATTGATTTCTTTAAGCGTATGTAGCCTAATAAGGATTGCTTGACCAGATCATCTGGCAGTAGAGGGTCTTTAGCAATCTGTCTGCTGGAGCAGCTGTTAGAACTTGGCTTGAGTCATAGGTTTGGAGCTCCTTGGATAATAAACCTAGATTTGTTTCTAAGGGGCGGTGGAATTAGACACCTAATCTGCCTTTGTGGTTTTATAAATTGACTAATCTTGATATAGACATCCGTTGTTTGGGCTCATCTTACTGTGCTTACACCATAAGCTGGTTAATGCTATAAGTGTGATTGTGGCAACCATTTGTCAGTTGAAAGCCTGATGCCTTTTTAATCGTGCATATTGTAGTAAGGTCTCAGCAGGAGAGCATTAAATACTGGCAATTAGCCATGTATGCAACCTAACCCTGTTTATGGTAGAACACCGACATGGATAAGAATCTCTGATCCATTAAACTACTTAACTTCTTTGTGTAGTATTATGTTGAAGTTTTTCAGTCTAGTTGTACATAATGTTACACGTTCATTTGTCGGTGTTTGTTTTAGAGACCGTGTTTTCATGTATGAATTAATCTGTGCTTCACTTTATGCCGATTGGTCACCGATTGGTTTCAACACTCTTGTGTTGATTTAATTTGCATTGCATAAGCATAAAATAGTTGGAAATAATTATCCAGCTCCATTTTGTTTCTTGCCTCATTGATTTTTGAGTCATTATCCTTTTGTCAATCATTGGCTTGCTTTGCCACTCTGCTACTATCGCTAGCATTGATTGATCTGCTCCAGACAGAAGTAAGAGTTAACCCTAAGTTTAGACCCTATTAAAATGTACCACTTTTCTTGTGCGTGCTCTTCCTTTTTAGCCATGCTGGCGTCATGGCTCGAGGCATGGCGGTGTCAGTGGATCTGTGTCTCTGATGGTCGGTTGCTCGGCCCACCACTTTGGTCCTGACTGAAATATCTCACCAACTATTGGACACTCTTGGTCCTCAGAGGATGAATCCTGCTGACTTTGGTTGTCTCCTGACTTTTCCTCTCGTGCTACCAGCAGGTTGATATTTTTGGCTTTCAATGACACATTGGATGGATTGCCATCCAATGTCCTACACGCCACCATCAGGTCAAAATGATTGTCTATTTTTGTCCCTTTTTTTTTGACAGTGCCAGCATAAGTAATACGTAATGACATTCCTACAAGCCTCAGCTTAGTGTTTTGTGCTAATTAGCAAATGTTTGCACACTAATAGATCAAATTTAACGCTGGCCATGATACACATTATACAGTACCTGCCTATCATCAGCATGTTAGCATCTTGAGAGTATGTTTGCAGGCCGATGTTAGTATTTAGCTCAAAGCACCACTCTACCAAAATCAGTTTTGTGTTTTGCGAAAAGTGTCAACAGAAGACGGTGTTAACAATAAATGTAGATGGTCTGCCCTTAGATTAAAGGATTCCTCAGATTTGGACATGTGAGTACCTCACAGAAAGATCTTGAAGATGAGATATGCATTTGTTTGAAGATGAAGTGTATATTGTATGTCAACCAGATAATCAATGTCCCATGTTACTATGACTTCTACAACAAAAATCATATATTGTCTAAAAGACCATGAGATCCTCACACTAAAATCATACCATCAGTTCAGCTGGATTAGTATGCTATTGCAGCAAACCTTCCTTTCATTGCCTACCTGCTCTTAGTCACCATAGGTTTTCCTGAGCTCCATACTGTAGTCTGCGTTACTTGAAGCGACGGTGTCTCATAAATCTGTCCTTGGAAACATTTGCTTCTCATTTGGGAATGGCACTTGGGTTGGAGTCGAGGCTTTGCTCTGTGGAGATGACCTCTCTAGCTTAGGCAGCGCTCCATTAGCCTGGTATGCTGTTCCAAAAAAAGTGAACAGTCTCTCCCTTAGACTTAATGATTTATTAGCACAAAGGCTCTGTATCTTCCTGAGTCACAGACCTGTCTCATGTTGAGGACCGAGACAGAGGAGATCACTGACAACCCTTCACAGGCTTCTTCCACTTGCCATCAGTTGGTAAATTGGCAGCAGTCCTAACCGACACAACGGCAGGAGGCTGTGGTCCATCAGGACCAATACGTCAACTGTTTGTTCCTGTCCAATTACAGACATTTACATATCCCTGCACAGCTCTTCACTTTAGACATACACTTGATACTTTAATAACAGACTTATTTAAACTTACTCTTAATTAGTTTATTCTATTGTAAATGTTCATATTTTTATTTTTAGATGATGTCTTATACTATTGCACTGTGTTTATTGTTATGCATCAATCACCAAGCCAAATTCCTTGTATGTGCAAACGTACTTGGCAATAAACCGATTCTGATTCTGATGTACACTGAAGCTTTCAGCTGAGCCCAGGCGTAGTGGTTGGTGGAGCCGAGTAGTTTAAGATACCAGTGAGACAATTAACAACAATCCAGGAAGTCAAGTTGGAGTAACACAATTTTACGTTTAAAGGTTTATCAGATGCAAAACAAAATGCACGCTGGTTTGTAATACACAAACAGGATTTTACATCTATTGAAAGTTTTCACAATAGCGGCCTCAGTGGTCGGCGTTGCTGGATGACATGACGTTGCAGCAAAAATATAGACAATCTCAAATTGTTTGGCAAAAAATGGTGAATCTTCTGCGATAAGAGGTGAATGTAATTTGCTAAAGCAAAGAGTGGGAAGATGCATATTGCCAGAAGACATCTGAGAGTATTATGTTGTGTCAGTAAATCTCATTGCCGCTTAGACAGCACTTTATCTTAGGAATTCCATTCATATCGGAGGATTCTGCAGGTCAACAAACACGTCCAACGCCAACATTCGGTGCCAATGCAGGACGCACTGCGGCCTGTAGAGAGGCGTAAGGTATGGGCGTGGTGGTCGGGTTGTTGGATAGGTGGATAGTATATCTGAATTTAATGCACCAGACCAGAGTTTGCATTCTGTTGCAGACCAACGATAGGCTTTGTTTTATTAAATAACGACAATCTTCCTCTAACTTTAGTGTGTTAGTGTGTATTATTCATACATTATTTGCAATAAGCAGGATCTAGCTTCCTAACCAATACCGTACTTGCCATGCAGAAATAAATACATTCAACAGTGGCATTGAAAATAATGCTGGCAGTAGGGTTGCATTGGATTTTGATGAAGGCAAAAAATCTAAATGTTCAGAGTACAGTTATGATCGCAGGAGTTTTGGCTGACACACTGAGCAGATGTGGGGAAACTCCCTCAGATGCTTTAGCACTCCTACATTTGGGAATCCTTCTGTAAATATTTCAGCAGATCAAACCTGTTACTTCTCACTCATCTCCCACTAAATGCTCCGCTTTTCTCTTTGAGAAATGATGGATTGCCTTTCTTTTTGCAAACTGAGGGTGAAAGGTGAGGTATTAGAAGCTGTCAGAAAGCTACATCTCAGAAGGTTAAGTTGGAGTTGAGGACATGCAGATATGCAAGGTAAAGTGTTGAGAAATCGGAAGAGTGAAAGCACCGTGCTGTGTAAATACCGTAAGTGTTGGGACATTGTGAGTCAAAATGTGCCACAGCTTCAAGACGTTTGCTAATGAATATAAAATCCTTCAAAAATGTCACTAGAACTAAACAGATGCCCTCGACAGACCATTGGCCCTCTATGGTTGTTTTTCTTAAAACGTTTTACATATCCTCTCTGTTCCAATTATCTCACACCTATTCTCATCACAGTCATTCAAAGCATTGAGGAAAATCCCAACGGAGTAATGACGGAAAAGTTCTTTGTTCTGGCCTCTTAGTGGAATATGTTAGTGCTGACAGACAAGACTATTTAACAACAGGAGCTCCTAAAATCAAACAGGACACATTCAGTGTTTAATTCTGTGGCAACACACAGAGAGCTTGCCCTGACTCATCACTCTTTCAAAGCTCGCTGGCACGCCTCGCCGTGGGAATGACACTTCTCAACCCATCTCTGTTTGAACAAGTTGATTCCACTTTCTCTGGGCTCAGCTGCTCTCCTGATATATAATGGAGAGCTGGCTGAATGCACCAGCCCAAACTTCAAAAAGGTTTAATAAGTGTTGAATACAAGTCCTAAGTGTGCACACGAATGTGCCTACCCCTCCGTTTGAAGTCTGACTTAATCCTGTTTTATTGTTGATGAGCTGGCAGCTTCACATGGAGGTGTGGACAGATAGGCATCAGTACAACTTGCTGCTGTGCTCTATGAATGTCCCCCTCTATCCCACATGTGTATTTGGGTGGCGTGCTGCTCACCCTCAACTTAGCACTGTCAACACAGGTTTAGATTGATAAGATCCATTTCAATTTCTTAACTTTGTGGTCAAATTGTTGTGAGAACATGTGATTATATCTGATAATGGTGAGAACATAGAGAGGAAAGCTGAAACAAATGAACACCTCTTGATCTAACTCACATGTAACATGCATGTTATGAATTATATATTTAAAAAAATACATGTTCAATTAAATCTCCAACAGTTACCTGATTAGTGGATCAAGCAGAAAAGCCAAACATTCATTGGTTTAAACGCCTCTAATGTGAGGTTTCTCTGCTTCTTCCTTTATTAGAGAAGTGTAAGCTGAAAATCACTGGGTTTTGAATTATTGATGAGACAAAAATAATAATTTGAGGATGTCCTCCTTGAGCTCGGGGAAATTGTAAACTGTTATTTCAACAATACATTACTATATACTAATTGATAGACAGTTAATTGTCAAAAAACGAATTGCTGGTAAAAAAATCATTAGCTTCTACCATAAATTCAATAGCTGCTGCCATTCTTCAAATACACACTTATGCTGTAACTACAAACTTGTAAGGAACTCATACATGATGATACAATTTCATAATTTACAGCAAATGATTTCAGGAACCCCCTGACGGAATGCCACATATCCCTGGGGTTCCCCAGACCCCACTTTGAGAATCCCTCATCTAAGATGCTTTGTTTGAAGGTAAAATAAAGGTGAGCTCACCTGATGGCGGTAAAAATGGAAAATCAAGGTAAAAGATGCACCATTAAGCTAGTCTATAAACTGTAATGGAGTGTTTCAACAAACAGTTTGGATCATCATTTTCACCATTGCCCTTGTTTTGTCTTGCAAATATATTTGGCTACCCTGGAGATTCCTTCAAACCTATCTGACTCTTCATGTTTTTCTTGTTGTTGAGAACATCACAACAAACATTTAGGTGTGCTGAAGCATTTTCAGTCTCACTCAATGATGCTGCAGGTGTCCTTTAGAGACTCAGGGCTACCAGTGTAATAGGATGTCAGTCACGCATCAGTGTCCCCGGCTCTCAACACTCCCTGTTCGTGTCAGAAAACAAAGGCAGCGGCCGTCCCTGCAATACATAGCCGCTGGGGCAACCAGACAACACCTCTAAAGCAAACAAGCCAGCCCACTCTTTATAACACCAGCATAATGCTCAGCCTTTGTCTCTTACAATCCTCCTCCCATAACAGGTGCCACTTGAAGTTCCTTTGTTTCTTCAATTCCAAAAGCCCATCTCTCTTTATATTTGCCCTCCTAGCTGACTTTGTAGGTAACTTTCTCTACATGTACTCAACAAACCTACAGTCTTTTATCTTGTGTGGTGCAATGGCTTAGCAAGTGTGCATTAGTGTGTGCACTCTGTGATGCTACTTTTATGAAAGGACACAGGTTCTTCCTGTGACAAATGACACTGCTTTATATCTGCCCTGTTTTGCGATTGTGATGTGGATGAGACAGATATTCATTAGATGTGGTTGAAATCATTTTCAATGTTGAGCATAAAAGGTCATTCCTGACCTTGGAAATAGTAGTTTGACAAAACATCTTAACTCAAGATCCACTTCCAGTACTAGCTTTATCCAGAGCCTTGAACCCCATCACACCTGAGCAAACTCCATACACGGATGAAGGCCAATGAAGATGTGTAATGTTTGCTTGTAGTGATAAAACCATAGAGAATATTCACCCGTCTCTGCCATTTCCCTCAGCTCAGACTTTGAAATGTCTTTCAGCTCATTGTTTTTGTTTTCCGGGCCGCATCTTTACTGTTTTGTTCTGTCTCGCTGCGCTCACTAGCTTTGTTTCCTCCTCCATCAGAGTCCTTGTAGCTCATGCACAAAAGCCCAAGATCAGAGGAAAATCACCTTGCCTGTAGCCTACCTGGGTGTGCTATGTGTTGCATTTGCAACACGGACCAAAGTTGTTGCAGCACCTAAGATATTGGGTGTTTGCATGAATATACATAACACAGTGACTGATCTACATAGGGGTAAAGACGGGTGGGAACAGGCTTTTATGTGAGGATGTGTGCCGACGACAGCATCATCAAGCAAGACTACGCTACGCTCGTGTCTCTTCTTGCGTGTGTTTTCATAACAAAACGTAGTTTGGAGACCTCATCTGGGATTCCAGGTGAAGGATATAGTGTGTGTGACCCCCTGACGCCGGTCAGTCATGGAGAGTGAAAAGTAAACCACAACGACTTCAAGACTCCCAATTACAAAACAGCAAGTTGTGTAGTGATCTACAACTTTGAAAGTTGTTTCGTGTTAATTTGGTTTTAGTCATAGCGTCAGTAATGAGTGTAAGTGGCCGTCTTTGACAACATATCCTGTTAGAGCTCCAGCATCAGGCTTACTTCACAGTTTAGTTTAGATGTACAGAGAGAGAAAGTAATATAGTTGAGGGCAGAATAGATGAGAGATTTTTGTAAAAACTGATTTCACAGAAGTTCAGTTATTAGTAACCATGTTAAGCTTACAGTATTAGTGTTTCCTTGCAAAACCTCTTATCCTTCATCTTTTGGTGCTCATCCATAGGTGATAATGAATAACCGATATTGACAGGTATTATTTTTTTGTTATTTGTATTGTGGAAATAAGCTAGAATGGAGAACACACAGGCTTGAATCGATATGGGGGGGTTATCCCCCTAACCCATCACTTGAGCCTTCGCTGCCACCTTTGACCTTAGCTTGTAGTCATGGGTCAAATGACTCGTTATTGTTCGTGTGCCTTCATTAGATCTCTGTAACGGTCCTCAGGACCTGTTGTATAATCCGGGTGCAGCCTTAGTCTGCTTCCGTCCATGAAGCCATTTTATTTAGACTTTCGGAGATTGCACAATAGTCAATCATATGTACTGTATTTCATATTGTTGGAAACAAACAGTCTTCATTTACTGCACAGTTGAGGTGGTAAGTATGAGATGACTTTGGTCATCAGTTTACCTCACATCTATGCATACAAATTCAATAAATCCTGTCAATAGAATTCCAACATTAATACTGAAACATGAGCAGGAGCATAAGTTGCTGTTGAAAACACTATGACACAGTAAGATTTTTTATTATTATTTTTTTGGTCATGTCATGGGGGCACAATTTGAATTCAGGGCATTTATTGCATGTCACAACAGCCTCAAATAGTATGGTTGCCATTGCTCGAATAATTCCTCATGCCTAGATACAAAAAGGTTAGTCTGGCAACTATTTTTACCGTGTCACTTAATGTGTACCTTAGCACTGAATGTTAACATTTGATGTTTCAACATACAAGCAGTCATTATTCTGAGAGAGTCCCTTCTTCGCATGCAATCGGTGTAGGCAGAAGTCTGAAGATAATAGATTTGAAGCGACTTGGGTCGTAATTATGGGTGATAAGTACAAATGCAACATACGCTGTTACATGGCCAGTGTAGACAGCTGTATTGATTAAAAGTGTACATCAGATGCAAGAGATGGACAATTGGAAAATGCAACTGAAACACATTCGGTGGAGACAAACTCTAAAAGGCAAGGTAATCAATCAATCAATCAAACTTTATTTCAGACTCACGGTCCATATAAGACAAATACAACAAAACATGTGCTGCCAGATTGTATTTGAACTAAATTTAACATTTCCGTAAAACATCTATCTTTAGCTCTTAAAAATGTTCACTTGGGCATTCGTAGTGTTCAAAAAAAAATCAAAAAAGATGGTTGAGACAACAATGCAAGCAATGCCAGTTTAAATGTTGACAGAACAATTTTTTTTTTTTTGTTGCAGTCTTAGTCGCTTACTGATGATTGTTGTTGCTTCAAATACACATTTTAGTCCCTTTTTTTTTGGGAAATTTAGTTTGTGGAATTTAGTTAAATTTTTGCTTTTAATTTGTATTCTTAACGTTCTCAAAACATTATAATCCTAACATTCTCAGAACATTCTATTTCTAAAGTTCTCTGAACGTTATATTCCTAAACGTTATAATCCTAATGTTTTTAGAACGTTATAATCCTAATGTTCTGAGAACGTTCTATTCCTAAAGTTCTCTGAACGTTATATTCCTAAACGTTATAATTCTATTGTTTTTAGAACGTTATAATCCTAATGTTCTGAGAACGTTCTATTCCTAAAGTAGTTTTAAAGGATAATTCCACCAGAATTATATTTTTCATCCCAAAAACAAAAAAATGATTTTAAATTGCGAATACGTTGAATTTCTACCTTTTTAAATGTATTCACAATGTGTTCACATTCTGTGAATGTTGTATTGTTAACGTTGTCAGAACGTAACATTCTTAAACGTTATAAGTCTAATGTCCTAACATTCACAGAAAGTTATATTCTTAACATTCCCGTAACTTTGTTTTTCCAACGTTTTCAGAACATTATATTATTTTCTTTCTCTGAACATTGTTTTAACGTTCTCTCAATGTTGTTTTACACAGGTTTTCAGAATGTTATTGGAACACGAACAATCTCAGAACCTTCTATTCCTTACGTTCTCGGAATGTAGTTTTCCTAACGTTCTCTGAACATTAAATTCCTAACGTTTTCGGAACCTTGCATTCCATAACGTTCTCAGAAAGTTATACTCCTATCGTTATCAGAAAACGTTATATTCCTAACATTCTCAGAACGTTACATTCCTAACATTGTCTAAACATTTTCCCAACGTTTGCAATTATTGTGTTCGAAATGTTCTCGGAACGGTATAATCCTAACATTTTTGGAATGTTTTATTCCGAATGTTCTCTGAACGTTTTTTTTTTTTTAAATGTTTTTTTCCTAACATTTACAGAAAGTTATATTCTTAAAGTTCCTGGAATGTTGTTTACTCAACGTTCTCAGAATTATATATTCCTAACTTTCTCTGAATGCTGTTATAAAGTTCGCCAAACATTGTTTTCAAAATGTTCTCGGAAAGTTATTTTCCAAATGTTCTCTTTTTTTACTGTCATTCTCTAAACATTGCTTTCCTTACATTTGTGGAACATTATATCCCTCACGTTTTTGGAAGGTTGTATTCCTAACGTAATAAGAATGTTGTTTCTTTAACAATGATTTGGATTTGCCCACATCAAAATCTGATTTGATTAAATGATGAAAATATAAATGCTGTTGCGCTAAAACTCAGTGGTACAACTTGTCTGCATCATTCTGTATTATAAATGCAGTCACTCCCAAGTGTGATTATAATGTGAAGGCGCTTATGTTGTTGATATGTGTCCTTGTATGAACTTCCAAGCATTTCGTCTTTTTTTTTCACTCATACTTTGTTTGCTTAAATGCTGTAAAACTGGAAGGCACAATAAAAAGATGAAAGGCAGCAAAGAAAAGAAAACATGTCAGTAACTGCTGTGTTGATCCCTGTGTGCCAGAAAATTCAGACACCAGTCATTCATGTAGGTGATAGAGGTGCAGCAGCAAATAATGTACCAGAGCTAAAGCCATCGGATCATGAGAGTGCAAACATGAATATTGACAGAAACACAAAAGGAGGTTTAAGGTAGTCTCATCCCAGCTGTGTGAAATTTCAACCAAACACAGCCATGTACAGGTGACTGTGTCGCTGAACATGAGGACCTACCCCCACAACCAATTTGTATGCAGTGTCCTCTATTCTCTCTTCTTGTCCTTTTCAATCATGACCCAGTTTTGCACCCCTGTTGTGCTCACAATAGCTATGTCTCCAATTAATAGGGCAGTCTATTTTTGTGTGCATGCATCTGTGTATACTGATCATGGACAACATAATAATTATTTTTCTGTGACACAAAGGTGTTGCAGACATGCTGTCTTTGCCTTTACCCAACTCCTGCTTGAGTTTTTAGGCCGTATTGCCCTTGACACGCTGCCCCGAGTGTCGTCCCGCTTGTCTTACTCATTGTGGACAGAGTGGGGCACTGTTTCCCTACTTTGCATGAAGCGACTCCTGTGATTAAGTGGTGAGTAGTATTCTAGCCTTCAAGAGCTCACCATTGGGCTTTGTTGCTAGGTTTTGCTTATTGCGTCTGCAGCAATGAAGAGACATCTGTGTCTTAAGCTAATTCTGCTCATTTGCTGTCAACAAAGCTCACTAACGTGAGTGGCTTACCCAGAGGGAACAAGACACTGCCATTGTTCAGTTCATCTTGTCACTTTTGTTTTACCAATCTGTCCAAACAGATTTACTGTTGCTGAAATTAAGTACTTGAAAGAATGTTGAAAGAAGTCAATGAGACGGCCATGGGATGGAGTCACCATTTATAATGACACAAGCAGAGCCGAGCCTAAACCAACACCGGTGTCCCTGGAGACCAACCATTAACAACACCAGTTAGCAGGAAAAGATTGGTCACTGTTCTGTTCTACAGTGTTGAGCGTAGTACTGAACTGAGTTAGTATTGAACGTCTTTGTAAAAGTCATTAGTGCTTTTATCAGTGAATCATTTGTCATTATCACCTCTGAAAAGCATTTTTTTACGACATTTTGAGACAATTTGAGAGACAACCGAACACAGTGTTGTTCGCTGTGTGCCAGAGAGAGAAAGGAGGGTAAGAGAAGTTGGAAGGTGGACTTTGCAGGCAATGTTTTTGTTAGCTTATCGTTATATTAATGAAAATATCACGTGTTCCTGCACGTGAAACCATGATGAGCTTGAAATCTACAAAACAAACCTTGAAAATGAAGGAAATCTGAAATGATTGCACGACAGTCTATCAAGCACAGTTGAATGGTTGACGGACTCTGATCTGAGCTGGCTGATGCTTCGCTATGATTTGCCAGTCTGTGTTCAAGGGGCGGGACTTAGCAACGGGTCAATTGCCAGGTGTGTGGAGGTGTTAAAGTAAAGCAGGGTTTGAACTTCTTTCCCAAGCTTCCTTTTTTCATTCGTTTTTTGTGTGTGTATGCGATTGCAGCACCATAAATCCCTTTGAGGATACTGTCCAAAAGTGTGCTCCATTATCCCCATTTGTGGGGCCAGCAACACACATTTTTGTTTTGATGAACTTACTGCTTGTGACTGATTAAAAAATATATAAGTAATGTCACTATGGGTGTCAACCCCTGAAGTGTACAAACCAAACACGGGGATTTCCTAAAACAAACCCTCATGTCATTGGAACAAAAACATCCCCACACACTCTCACCCAATAGGCACACACACTTACAGCACAAACAGCAGCGAGACAAAAAACAACACACGCTGAAGAGACAAGAATAAGCTGCAGAGCAAACAAGGGAGTGGAGCTTAAACACATTCTTAGGCAGCAGGGCCTGTGGGTGTCAGGGAGAGCTCTATCTCTCACCTTTTGAATTGTGTTTGCGCACACATGTGTTTGCTTGCCTGTCTGTGTGTGTATGTTTGCACATAGGTATGGATAAAGGTGTAATGTTTGCTCTCTTAGCCTGCTTGACAGGTGTCTCTCAGCTAAAGCCTGTTTCGGTTATGGCCTTTCAGCAGCACTGAGTGCTAATGGAAAAATAAGCTTTGTAAGGAAAGTAAATCTGAGTCAAGTCATTCATTTGCAGTCAGGCCATTGTTTCACTGACTTTGAGAAATGGACTGTCATGGATCACTGTACTAATACGTTTTCCTCCACCCATATAAATGTCACAAAGGTAATTTCATGAATACTTAAACAAGACACTAATTCTTCTGTTTAATCACAGTAGAGTTAGTGTGTTCAGGCATCATTCATCTTAAATATCTGCTTTTCTATTTTTTCACTTCAGCCTCTAGTGGCATTGTCTGCCCTGGTGCATATGTCATGTGATGTACTGCAGGTCAAAATCAACAAGTCCTCCAAATGAAACGACGAAATGCACTGTTTAGAACTACACATGAGGGCGGTTCTGAGAAGAACAGATAAATCTGTTTGATGATGTGCTATGGTTAAGTTTTGGTTAGCTTCAGGCATAAATACGACTTAGTTTAGGAACACACATGCAGCAATGAACAGTTGGAAACAAAAAAACGAACACGTGTTAATGTGCAATGTTTCCTTTGATGCATCCATCCACCCCGACCTCCTCCCAGTCATACATACATCAACAATAAATTACAGATTATGCAGAACCAAAAACCTTAAAGTTTGTACAATCAATGAAGGAGTTCTCTGGTGCAATGTCATATACGATATGCCAGAGATGTTTTGATGTAGTTCAAGCTAGGGTTGTCTCCAAAAATATCTTTTGTTGTATTTGTTGAAATTCACATTACATCTGAACAGCAATCAATAAATCAAATTCTCTGACAAACAAAAGAAGAAAAATCTGGTATTGTTGCAGGTCTGTAAGTCCGCCCAATCATTTCAGTATCCCCAATGAAGTGATTGGATGGTTACCTACCTGCCCACACTCTGCCCTTGTACTCATTGCACATCACTAGAGTCCTCCTCAGCTGTGAGTACTAACAATAGCCATATTCGTTGTTAACGTCCATTGATATCTTGATGTTCCTATTATGAACATAAACAAAGGTTTTGGGGAAGTGGCTTTGGAGGAAAGCCTAAAGGGACGGGCTGTCAGGCTTGACGACTTTCTCACTAGATTGAGTGACTTTTGGAGCTCGTGCTGCTAGCTGCTTTCATTGGAAAAGTGTTGAACACTCGGCTGTGTTTCTCAGTTTGAGATTTCTTTTGATCTCGCTTACTCTTGCTAGTTAGTTAGGATTACAACCCTAGTTTAAAGAAAACAGGTTATTTCAGTGCCTTGCAAAACTATTCACCCTCCTTGGCGTTTTTTCCTATTTTGTTGCACTACAACCTGGAATTGAAATGGGTTAATGAGTCAAAATTGGTGAAGTAAAATTAAATGAAATAATCAAATTGTTTAAAAGAATTCAAAAAAATAAAAAACTGAAAAGTGGTTCATATTTTTTTTCTATTTTGTAATGATGGGTTTAATGTTGCTCTGTTAGAATATGTGACATTTTATTTTACACTTTGATTGCACAAAGAAGGAGATTATTTAGCTAAATATGGGACTTCTGCAGGTAATTGGTAGCACCAGATATTATTTAGGGGCTTATACCAGAGGGGGTGAATACATATGCATGCACCACTTTACATTTTTTCATTTCACTTCACCAATTTTTTATATTTTGTGTCAGTCAGTTGTCTTATCAGAAATGTTAATGTTGCGTTTATCAGTTAAGCTAAGCTGCATGTCTCTGAGCTGTGGGAGGAAGCCGTAGGTGGCAGTACTAATCACTACACCACTGTGAGGCCAGATATCAGCAAATTTATCTTTCTTCTTTTCTTCTTCTTTTTGTGCCATGATTGTTGTGGAGAAATTTCAGCCTGACTGTAAAGCTGAAGAAAAGGTCACCAAAGTCCAAAATAAAACAGGAATGGAAGACTGCATAATACTTTTTGATATTTAAAATTCTTTACATTTTGCCATTCCTATTTGTACTTAGGTAATGGATCTGAATATTTCTTCCCCCACTAGTGGCTATCCCTGTTGTCATCCCCAGACCCAGCCATTGGTTATCTGTGTGGATGCACCTCAGGGGAACCTGCTCTCAAAGTGGTGTTTAACCCCTCCTTCTCTAACCCACACATCCTCTGTCACATACAGTGTAAGGCACATGCTGCAGCAGACACACTGTCTTGTTAATTTCCTGATTGTGTAACTATATCAGGATGTTGTTTGTGCTATCAGAAATGTTGCTTGTTATTTTTTGGGCTGTGTGTGTTTATGTGAGATGAGTGCCAGTGATAACAAACCTTGGCTCCATGCTTTTGCTATCTAAGTCATCTGAGATAGCAGTTCCTACACGTCTTCACAGAACAAACTCTTTCATTCAACTCCTTGTTTAAAATGACTGAGACATGTGGTGTCAGGAAAGGCGTACATTTTAAGCAGTTATAATCTGATACATCCTTGCATCCACGATGCAGAAACATCAGGAGAAGGTGTGTTTGCAGGGTGAGTGGATGTTTTCCCATGGCAGAGAGAGGACATAGATCCTATCCAGCCCACTAACTGTAATTGCCCTTGTTTAGAGTTCATTTAATTAGGAGTGGGGCCTGTAGGAAGAAGGCAACGGAAGGGGAGGTGTCATCCTCTCACATCAGACATGAGGCTCTGGGGCCAGAAGGAGAGGAGCTGCAAATGAGTTTAGGTCACAACGAAAAGGGACTGGAAGATGAATGTGATAAGATCCACTGAGGTTGCCCGCCCTTCCTGGCCCTGGTGATGATAATCACTCACCTTGTTTTGCCTTCGCTACCTCATGATAGAAGCCAAGGGCTACATGACAAGTCTCTAAACAAACACTTTAGATGATAAAGGACAGGCGGCTGGTTCGCACAAGTGAGGCCAGCCATGCTCTAAAAAGGCTTTTACTCTGCAGACACTGAAACTCGTTGCTTCTGCTGCGTGACCCAACATTCTTTCTTCTATGGCAATCACGTAACACTCAAATGATCCTGTTAATCTGCAGTGAAGATGCCAACCACTTTGTTTAGTGTGGGGAACATGTCCTCTAAGTCCAATGCAGACTACAAGACTTGCCCATGATTTGCTTGTCGCAGTCTAACAAGCGCGAAACCCCATTTTTCATACTGGAGTGAAGACTGGGTGAAGGGGCTGCTTCCAATAATTTTTGTAACTTTACTAAGCAAACAATCCAATAGTCATGAAAGTAAGCAGTGTCCTCTTTTAAGATCTCTTTTCAAAACACCGTAGCGCTCTGTGCCTCGCCAGAGTCCGTCACTACAAAGCTGGAAGTGAACAAACCAGAGGTCCAGCAGCGACTTCATGCCTGCTGTTAAATATCACAACCATTTGCTCCAGTTATGGATCACTCCAACTGGAATGATATTGTTGTCGGTACACCACATGTAAGATCACTTAAGTAGAGTGTTTGGGCGCCCCAAAGCCAACACGATGACAGATTGGAACAAAAAACGTATTGAAGTGTGAGCGGCACAGAAATTCAGACATTTTGAAAAGTCCTGTAGTCTGCAAATGGTGTCTGTGACATCTGTTGATCATTGTCTCAGGCCAACACAACTGCAGTTTACTCCCTCCTACATGATGTAAACACCCTTGAGTCATGTTAGCATGTGTTCTGTAAATGTGTCCTGCCAAAAAGCTGCTGTCAGAATCCTTCCTGGACCTGTTTTGGAACACATCGTGGAGTTTTCAATCCAACATAATGGGATCACCCTGTAAATACCCTTTCAAACAGCTACACTAAAGGGATGTGCGACTTGTTTCTTAGCCATCTCCCTGATCAACCTGGCTGCACTGCGTTAAGTAGACACCTGATTTGATGGTCAAGCTTTGTCAGATCGTCACAGCCTAAGCCTCAAGGGGATAAGCCACAAATCACCTGCTAAGACTCTTTAGAGACAGAGCTAAGGACCCAAATCCCCAAGTTTACCTTTCTTACCTGTTCTTAGTCCTCTTACTGCACACTCACACAGACCTGTGTCCTGAAAAGGCCAACTGGTAATCCAATCCAACACCTGCTGTAAGGACACCTGGTGTCCAGATTTACTGAGATGGCATTGCAAGGGCAAGGCTTGTTTTTTTACACCTTAGTTGCTTAGCTTTAGAGCTGAGGTTTTGTTGTATTCATTAGGAGATGTAGCATAAGTAAGCATTATATATACCGGCTTAAATGACATGGCTTCGCTTCAAATTATTAGCCCCTTGGTGCTCTTCATAATTGATGTGCTGTTAAAGACCTAATTTGAGGTTCAAGGATGGAAAGTTTTCTGTGATTTTCTGAGTTTCTGGTGTCAACGTGACAAAGATCGAAGATATTTTAGAAAGGGCAATCTAGTGTCTGAATTTGTTACACTTCCTCTTTCAGATTTTATTTGAAGTATTTATGACCAGTACTACTAGTAAGTTTCCCTTCCCCTTTCATAACACATATTTTGTAACTGGCCTGAGCTTTTTAAGTCAGTCATTTATTTGAATTGACTCAACCTCTAGAAAATCTCATCCTCAACTCAAATAGCTGTACAGTATATTGACTTGGAGTCTGTGATTGTGATGTGTAGCTTCACTGGGAAACTGAAGTCATTCAAGGATTGAATTGCATTTCACTAAATGGTACAGTATACTGTAAATCCATCAAATCTTTGTATCTAACTTATTTTCTCTAGGAAATGTATTTACAAAATGCTGTGACTGGAAATATAAATGCTGCTGTCAGTGAGCTTAGACTATACAGTACTCACCTTGAATTGACAGTACTGTGAGGATTCTTTCCCTACGCTGATATTTATATTTTGTGTTGTAGAATTATAACAAATTAATTCATGAAGCATAGCAACACTGCCATTTGAATTTGTAGTTTTTTCCCCATTGACCTTTCTGACCTTTCAAATTGTTTAAAGAAGCAATACAAACTGTTCACTGTCATAATAATATCAAAGATAGTTATTTCATTTAACATTAACCTCTTCGATCGGGTGCACCTCGCTGCCGGTGTGTAGGTGGTTCTCAGAACACACACTACAGTCTTTGAGTCCAAATCTACCAACCACTGATCACAATGATAGAGATAAAAAAATAAAGTACCCATATTTGCAGCATGCACACATACATTAGTACATCGGATGCATGAAATCATTAAAATAATTGCAGGAGTGAAAATAAGATAGAAAATAAAACACACTTGATAAAATAAGTATTTTGGTAATTTGATACTTATTAAACATAAACTCTGAAAGTGTGACAGTTCAGAAGCCTGAAATGTGTATAAGGGGTGGAAGAACTGAGGCGCTTTGGTGTAGCCAGTGAATCTAGTGCATTACAACACTGGCTGTTGGCTTTCACTCTCATGACATGATCATGAGGCATGCACAAGCTGCTTTCTTCAGGAGACAACTACAGATAGCAAATGGATGGCACATGAATTCAGCCTTACTGGGAACATATTCATGTGTTATTTAACTACACTGTATGTAACATTGTTTGGCATGTGCACTGAGAGCAGAGGAACCTGGTTGCACTCATCAGGATGTTGTTCTGTTTGATCCCATCCTGAGCCTACCTGTGTAGAGCGTGCAAAATGACGAACTTACTTGTCTTACGCCTCTCACCCTGCCTTTCTTTAGGTACTTAATCACCTTTAGGAGGAGAGTTCCTCCTTTGGCTATCCTGCCCCTCAGCAGCGTGTGATCCCCGGTAAACCGTACTTATCAAACTAAATACTTCATCCGGACCAGGCCGGCAGCTAAAGATGAGGCTCTAAGGCGCCGGCTCAGAGCATTGTGATTTCAGACTTAATAGAGGACAAACATCTTAGTAGGATATTTGTGACTGCTCTGCACTGTTAAATCCCACCTTTACTTGACCCGGCTAGATCGTTGCTTAACTGGCTCTTCTTCAGATGTTCTGTCTTTTTCTTAAAATACAGTGATATTGGTGTTTAAATTAGGTCATGCAGTTTTTCACTGGCCTAAAACGAGGGAGACCCTCATAGGGACTTATTCATGACCTCTGAGTAGTTCAAACAACATTCACAACATCAATTAACAAAGCTACAAGTAGGTCAAGTATTTAATAACAGTATTCTGTGTATTATGCCCTGCCTTGGAAAAGAAAAGGTTTCATAAAGCTCTTTGGGTTGGTGTCAGTACTCCGGAAGTAAAACCCAAAATATGAATGGACAGATAAAACTAGTGCTGCTAAGTGTGACAATAGTACTAAAATAATGGAATAAAATAGATTATTCATGATGAAAACATCTAATTAAATCTATTACTTAATATTCAGATAATGCTTGATATATATAGATACTGTGACATTTGGTCATCCATCAGAACAAATGCAGACACTCTACCTCAGAGATTGAAATTCAACCTTCTTTGATTTAACACATTTCAGCCAGTAGAGGGTATAGGTACTCCAAGAGGAGATCCTCCTTCTCCTAAGCCTCATTCTCTCAGTACATACCATTACCATGCAGTTCCACGTCTCCTCGACCTATTTGTACACTGTCTGTGTGTGTGTGTGTGTGTGTGTGTGTGTGGTGCGCATGATGTCAGACCACCTTCCCGGGAGAACAGCAGGGGTCGCTGTCACCCTCTGTGCACCAGTCTGTGTGAAATATCAGTCTGTTTGTCACCAACATAACTAATAACTCTACTACCAGTGGGTGAACATCAACTATTCTAATACCCTTCAGGGCGAATAAATCTGAGGAAGTTTCCTTTACCTTGTGGAGTTTGGTAAATAGGGGCATGTACTTTGAAAGGACCCACTTAACCTCGATGAATGTGGTTGTCGTGGGGGTGGAGGGGGTTAGTCTTTGTGTGTGCTTGCCTAGAAAGCCAGACATCAAATAGACTCCAGCCAGAGGTGAAAGAGGGCTGAGCGGGTTAAAAGAAATAATTAGGGTTCCTAAGGGTGCATCTCAGAGCTCATGTGGTTGATGCCAAGGCAGGCGTGTTATTGAGAAACAATTTATTTCTTTCATCATTAGCATGTAGCTAGTCAACTATGCTTCACCTTGTTGTCTGTCATTGAACATTTTACTCAAGAGCAGAAGGTCAGAATAATCCAGTGGTAATGTAAGTCAGTTAAGTCTTACTGACTGAACTCTGAGTCAGAGTGGCCAACAACAGATAAACAGTTCCTGCTAATGCATTCACTTTGGAGCTTGCGCTACATGTGCTATACTGTAGGTGTGTCGAAACGGGACTCTCATTTGCCCAATACATTAAAGGAAATCAACCAATTTGCTTAGACAAGTCTACCTTTGCTTTTATGTTTAAAAGCAATAGCATTCACTCCTATTCTACCTTTCTTATTAAATAAATGTCAATGTCAAGTAGTATTGTTAACAATACTACTTGACATTGACATTTGCCCTTTTATTACTCTTTCACCACCAAATGTGATGTTAACAGTATAAAAGTAAAAGCCAAACAGTAAATAAGCAGATAGGAAGGTCAGGAGGCAAAAAGCTGTTTAACTTGAGTTCAATTTGAACAGTGATGACAACACTTACAGGTTACCAAAACCTATCAACATGCTAGTGGATCAGCAATTACAAACCAGTCAAACCTTGTTCAAAACCTTCACAACTATAATCTATTGGGAATTCCAGTTTCCAAAGATCCCAAATATGTCATAGCATATATCAATGTGTATATGATTGAATAGTGCAGCCATAAAAATGTCTCAAACCGCACATTACCTGAAGCTCGGTAGATGAGCAGGTGATAGTCAGCCACGGACATCACGCAGTATCGGCAGTAATTCAACTCAGACTGATAAATAACCTAATATTGGCTTCTATCTCACCACAGTATAGTGGAACTCATGTATAACTTGAATTTGTTGGCTAGGTCAGGGTCAAAGGTTCAGTTTCTATAACAATATCAGTGGAGGCACTGTAATTAATTCTGACTCATCAGCGTGAGACACTATTGTTTACCAGCATTTTAACACTTGTATTTTCATGTTAACATGTCACACAGATAGCCTGTCTGTGTTGTTAAATTGCAATCTGCCATCAAAACTTAAATACAATCTTTTAACCTTTTTTACCTTCTCATCTTATTATTGCTTACAAGTTCTTCCCAAAAATGCCAAACCATTCTTTTAAAGAAAGTCCGATAGTGGTGAGATGATGAAGCAAAGCATGATGGACAATTTAATCACATTGTGATAATTACTAAATGAATACAACTTAACTTTCTTTTGGGGTACTTTTCTGGGAAAATAATTGTATCTTCCTTGTGTTGCCCCCACTATGAGATCAAATCTTTGAGTCCTTCGTTTCTTAAAAAATCTCCCAAACTCTTATTTAGCATTATACAGTACCTTGTTAGGCTAGGCTAGCAGTTTCGTTCTGCTTCCTAAGTGAACATTCAGGGCCAAAGAACAGTTCTTGCAAAGTACAACAAGGCTGATAAATTGCAAACAATGCACAACAGACAGATATGTAAGTAGAGGCCTGGACCTGATCCAAAATGAAAACCTACCCTAACCTGACATGCATAAGAAAGACAGACTCTATCCAAAAGGAACCAAAAGACCTAGCTTTGATGTCAATATTAGTATCAAATATGTCCAATACATAGGAAAAATTGGGGGCATAACATTTTTATTTTTATTCACAGATAATTATAACAAGGCCTGTTTAATCTGGTGCACTTTGACAGCAAACTGAAGAGGTCTATCTGTGAAGAACTTCGTGCTCTTGTAACCAATTTGGTGCTCTTGTAAAGATTTAATCACTAACACAATGGTTGCATCGATACGAATAGTGATGTCACTGCAAAAAAGTCCCACCCACAAAGCATGGTCAACTCATCCCGGGCCTGTCTCGTCCCCGCCCAGATTAAAGTGTAAATATATTTTCGGTTCATTATGAAACTGGCGTCATATACAACCGGAGCAAACAAGACGAGTGACGTGAAGACAGCACAGTGAGTAGGGCTATGTGGGTACAGCAGCGGTGTGTGCAGTCTGGTATCAGCTGGCTGGCGGAGATAACAGAGAGAGTGAGAAAGCACAGCTGGTTCCAGCATGTTGCGAGTGCGAAGAATGATGTACTGATGTGCTGATGAAACACAGCTTCATTGGAAATCCATTGTGTGTCTTGTCACAAACACAGATTATAAAACATGTATCCTGAAGAATAGAAATCTGGGCCTTTCACGAGGCCCACATTTCAAGGACTAGCCTCAAGTCAAGTCTCAAGTCACCGTGTGTGTAACTTAAGTGCCACTCCAGCATAGACTATATTTGAAGCCTCGAGTTTGGCATTGTGGTCATTGCCATCTTGGATTTTGGCCATTTTGGCCAAAAGGGAAGTGACGTAGAGATGCCAAATATCTACTCTGGTAGAGAACTGTCAATCACAAGGTAGCCCCGCCCTAAAGCATCCCCTGCTTTATGGTCTGTTTGACTCTAAATGGACCATCATTTACGAAATGAACATCATGCTGTATTGAAGAAGACTTGAAACTAGAGATTGAGACCATAAACTCATGTTTATGATATTTACTGAGGTAATAAATCAAGAGAGAAGTAGAGTCATTTTCTCATAGACTTCTATACAACCGGAGGAGTCGCCCCCTGATGGACAGTAGAGCATGTATAAGGCACTTATGCTTTGGCTTTACTGGTCAGAACCAGATGTTGCCACCTGGACTCGAGTCCAAGTCACAGACTTGAGTCCCCAAGAGATCTTAGTCTAAGAGGGGGCAGCCCTACTTATAGTTCAACGTACAGCCAGAATAGACTTCATATCTGAGAAAAACGTCTTCCTAAAGGTATAAATATCTATCAATTGAGTTTCAGGCTGTTTTGCTTGTTAGTCATCTTGTTTAGCTTCTCCTGCTCTGACATGCAGGTTGCAGTGGAGGTCTACTGGCAGGCTTTGTCTTTCCTTAGAGAACCCATGGGTGGCAGAGCTCCTTCTACAGACGGGTATCCTTCAAAAGGAATTATTTGTTCAGTCATAGCCTGTTTATTTTTTAGCGCTAACGCAAAAACAATGTTTACGACTAGAGCGGAACGAAAGTTCACAAGCTCGAATTCCGCCCAGAAACTTTTAGCCGTAAGTCAGTGGATTGGCGAGCAATCAGTCAAAACATGGTGAGTGCAAATAAACCGGCCGAGCTGGAAGACGCTCTGCTGGTTTCAGGTCAGCTACAAGAAAAACAGAGAGTTGACACACGGTGTGTCGCCGTTGCACCAACATTGTAGGGTATGTAAATGGCAACACATCGAACATGCCAACACACATTCGGATCGACGGCATCACCCATCATTTTTTTTTCATTCTATTTACTTATCATTTTCAATTTCACAGCATAAGAGACGCTTTTCAGTTTTACAGCCTGTTGTGACTTGTTGCTTTTTTACAGATATTTGTGTTATATTTACTCTAAAATATGGTTGGAAAATTTAAACAAGTACAGCAATAGTGTGCTTTTTAAAGGTGAAATTTTATTTCATGCTTTTCATGCATCACTTGGTGCCTGTAGATAAAGCAAGAAAGCCTGAAATTGCAGCATTTACGAGGAGCTTGTCCCTGGACCCCCTACCACTGCAAGCATCTGCTGCATCTCACTGCACAACCTGGACCGCTTAAAAAAAAAAAAGTTACATTTTACAATTTTGGGCCAATTTTCCAGTCATTGAAAAACACATGGAAAATGTGAGAAATGGTAAAATGTCCTGAGAATGTTGTGTTATTTCAACATTCTCCTATTTACCTTTAGTTGAGAATGAACCACGAGGCTATCTATCAGAGCTGCCCAAAACAGATGGCATTGCCTGAATGGAGTAAACTATGTTCAGGATCATATTTCATGTAACATTCAAATGGTAGTTTATGGACAAAATATTTTACACAGGCTGCTCTCAGTTGTGTTTTGGAAACGCTGTGAACACACGCCAATGTCGAGTCACATGGTAGCACATTCAGGTTGGATGACTTGACATAGCATTGCTTTCTTCCCTGTTTTAAACAGTTTAATAATGTTAGATTGGTTAACAAGTTTGGTTCAGTTGCTAAAGTTGACATGCTTGTTAGCTTGTTTTGCCTGTAAATGTTAAAGATTTGTGATTCAACTCTGGCTAGTAGCAATGGTTCCAAACACTGGCTAAATACTGGCTAACATTACTTTTTACTTTGCTAGCATTGTCTCTTCAAACCCAATCCTGCATTGTTAACTTAAGGTAACATGGACCATAACATGACATGAAATGTTGAACTTTTGAGGCCATGCCTTCACAATAAAGTGAAGCGCTGTACATCTGCAGGTGTGTTTGCAGTATTCGATGATCAGTTTGTCATCATTTCTAAGCACGTAGGAGATTATTTCATTCATCCAAGTTATAGCCATAGACTGCACATATTTTGAATCAGACTTCCACAGAGAGGAACATACTAGTGTGTGGCACGATCCCTGTCTGTCATACCAGCGAGATCATCACCAGAAATGTCCTGGAAAACAACAATCCGGCCTTTAGGGCTACTTTGACTTAAAAAAATATGTGTTATCTTTATTTACAGATGGGCCTAGTAATAAACCACAGTTTCATGCTTTTCTCGCTGCTGAAACTTCTGGCAGGCTGATGGTGATGCAGATACTCCCTCTCTGTCAGCGGTCAATCCATTTCTACACAGTTTCTCATATATAATGTATATAATGTATATAATGTGTTCTTTCAGTCATTTGTCATGCAGTAATTTTGGCATAAAGGTTGTTGTGGTCAATCAGCTCTCAATCTCTTCAGATTGCTTCATGTTGATGTCTTAACACAAATCCTCAATTTTCTTAGTCAGACGACACTAGAAAAAATATATCATAAAATGCTATTGCAGGTAGGGGTTAACACTCACCATCACGAAATGAAATGCTCCTTAGTTTTGATTTCACAAGCATTTCATGAAACCGTTCAGAACATTTTTCCTCCAAAACTCCTGCTAATTTATGACCCTGCTTAGAGAAGGCAGAGCATGACTCTTTGTTTTGCCATCTGCAATATTTCACTGTGTTTCTCCACAATAGTGTGGAGTATCTGCGGGCTTTACTGTGGTGTTGCTTTTGATAGTAGTTTGGGTTTAATTTATCTTTGTATCGTTTCATTTGAAAGTTGCTTCATAGTCCAAAGACAACGTGGTGCACTGCATGTTTGTCTCTGCTCTGCTGACATTGTACCTCACTTCTAAAGAATGTGAGTTTTTCCAATATAAAATGTTTTTGTCCAACTAAAAGTAAATAATCTGTGCCCCTTTCCTCTCTTGTAATGATTTTTAGTTTTTACAGATGCTTTTATCCAAAGCCATTTTGAAATGTAGGGATCCTGTTTTATACAGCAGCTTTAGCTTTGGTTTATACTGCTGCCAACCAGCTGTATGTTTGATCAAGGGACACAAACACAATTTAATGTCCTTCCACTAGAGCTTTGAACCCACAGCGTGCCCTTTTGGCCCAGCCCCCGAGCCTCCCACTCTTCTGAGCAGTGCCCACTGTTGGTAATCCATCTGTGAGTGTTGTGCTCATCTGGTTCTCCTGTACATAATTAATCATTTTTATGAAGGAGAAGAAGAAAGAATACTTGAAACACCTTAACATGTTCACTGCCCTTTACTTCTGTTAATGCACAATGTCACGCTGTGTTTGTGGCACATGGATGGTAATCTGATGTAAAACTCCCCGCCTCTCCTCGTCCTTTCCATTGCAGATCTCTCTGCATGTGGATCAAATCAGAATTATCCGCTAATTGACAATTTACAGGGCTCGAGAAAATCCCTAATGGACTTGATATTAAATCCCCTTCAGATATTTAAAGTGTCTTTTTGGAGTGCCTTGCCGAAAAACCAGGCTTTTCCTTTTTTACAAGACGGCCAAGTTAAGCCCGTCAGTGTGTCGGAATGGGCCAGCCAAGCCCAGGCGGCTGTTAGATGGGATTATGGGACGACAGTAGGGAAGGGCAGTGTGACGCAGGGGAGAGGGGAATGGCCAGATCTCCATTCAATGACTTCCAGATGGACTGCAGGCCCAGCTTCTCTCACTGGAGATACATACTCAGCTCCATGAGGGACTTAAACTTTGCTTCTTCATAATGAGATTGGCTGAGGTTTTATGTGGAAAGTTAGATAACATAAATTCCAATATGCCTGCCGGGCCCTTTAATGCATTTTAAGGCTTTGACCAAAAACAAAGTCTGGGATCTTTGGTGAAAACTCTTCCTTTTTTCCCCTTTTCCTTTTAATGTCAAGAGTATCTTACTTTGAACTTTTACTGTGGTTTTGTTTTGTCACATGTTTAAATAGGAAAGTCACAAGAATTTCAGATTCTTTAGATTTGTAGATTTCGGTTGCCGTTAAAGTTGTTAAAGATAACAGAGATATTTGTGTTATCTTTACTCTAAAATATAGATTTACTGTTTTTTTTGGGTACAGCATTTCCAAACTGCAAAACTAGTTCAAACGTTGTCTGTGTTCTTTACAGATATGGTTGGACCCAGCAGCAGTTCACTTCTGCTCTCTCATCACTATGAAAAGCTGAAGCTTACACGGAAACAGAGTGAAGAGATCACAAATTGTCGTTGATTTGTGTATATATATATACATATATATATATTTTCTTTTTTGTGGCATTATTTTGTAACAGCCACATTTAAAATATGACCTATGTGTAAATCTGTGCACTGTGTTCTTCTGTTGTCAGTGTTCAAATAAATGGCTTCTCAAGAAAATATGTTTTGGGACCTCTTAACTTTTTGGCAATTTTGCAAACCATACAGAGTCATTAAGCTATATTTTCACATATTGCAAACATTGTCAATTTGGTTAATACAGAATGCTTGATTTAAACAACCCTCCCAACCCTGTGTCTTGGAAATTATGTTTAAATTCTACAAAGCAACAGCAAATACATTTGGAGAGAAATGTAATGCCCTCCAAACCTTTTATTTTGATTTTTTAAGCACATGATGTTTATTCTTTATTTATATTTAAGCAAACCACAATCCTTCCTTAATCAAAGCATTTTGATTGTGTTGCCTAACCCTTCCCACACGCTGGACTCTGACCTCAGCTATCAAAGTCCTGCATGTTGTACATGCACCCTCCACACTGACCATCTCCCTGTACGAGAGTGTAGCACTTCCTTCACTGGAAAAAACATAAGTAGTATATGAGCATAATCGCTAGGACACAAGATGTCCATACCAGTGGTTTTGCATGTTTTATTCTACTTACTGCAAATCACATACTTTATATTTAAGCTAACCCTTTTGCAACACGCTGATGTGTTTTGGATTTTTGGATGTAGTCATCATTCCAGGCAGCCATTGGTTTCCATTTGTTTCTGTCCTCTTGAAATTCAACAAAGACAAAAAAATCAACCTTCACAAACAGTAATGCAGACTTCATGTTCCCTGTGAGGATTTACCCAACTCAAACAAGTGTCAAGTCTCAGCCCATTGATTTGAATGACATATTGAAATCAAGGAAAGACAATCTAAACATTAAAAAACTCACAGCATCCATTTGAAAAGGGTCAGCGAAAAGGAAGATGATACGTATACAATTTCCAAACATACTGGCATGGCCCTTTAAGCAAATCCCATTCAAAACACTAGTGACCGAAACTGTCTTTTGACAGCTAAATGAATATCTAATCACGATTATCAGGCAGGTTATGGCTCAGGATTCAAGATAACCGGCTGGTGATTTGTTGATTTGAGTGACGCTCTCTGGGAAGAGCCTCCCTTCATGTGAAATGCATGAACGGCTGAGAGAAGATAGAGAAAGAGGTGCTGACATGAACCAGGACTTAACCATCAGCATAACTCATGATCTAATAAGAGCTCTGTGTGAGAGAAAGCAATGCCCTGTATGCTGACGTACTCGCCCTGCTGTCGCTACATTACTTTCAACAAATTTCAACAAATTTGCTTTACCTTTTTTGTTTGCAGACCTGTTCAGCATTTACTGATTGTAACTCAAGTGGATAGTATACTGTAAGTGCTTCTTCTTCTATTGGACAGCACCATGTAATGGCCAAGTAGTGGTCTTTCTATAATTGTGTGGGGTTGCGTTCGGTCAGAGCAAGTAACAGTACAACCAGAGACGCACAGAGCAAGTGGTGCAGTATATTGAGTGACTGCTATGGAAAGTTACGTTGTAAAGTAACAAGTGCAACAGGCACAAAAGTCCACCAAGGGCAGTTATTTGTTTACGCTAGTTACATTTTACGTTATTAGTATAACACAAACCATGATCTTTTTCCTAACCATAACCAAGTAGTTTTCTCTTCTAACCCTAACCTACCGTTTCACAATGTTAACTACGTGGCATTGCACATTTCTGCAAGCGTGGTGCTGAAATGGTAAATGGACTGTACTTGTATTTCTCTTTTCTAGTCTTCCCGACCACTCAAAGCGCTTTAACACTACATGTCATCATTCACCCATTCATACACTGATGACCGGGGCTACAATGCAAGGTGCCACCTGCCCATCAGGACTATCTAACATTCATACCACATTCACACACCGTAGGAACAGCTACGGGAGCAATTTGGGGTTAAGTGTCTTGCCCAAGGACACATCGTAATGGACTAGCGGAGCCGGGGATCAAACTGCCGATCCTCTGATTGAAGGACGACCCTGCTGAGCCCCCACTGAGCCACGGTCGCCCCAGACGGTGCCGTGGCTCAGAGCTAGAGCGGGTTGTCTTCCAATCAGAGCGTCGACGGTTCGATCCTGAGGTCCATGGCCATGCCAAATAGCTCCCGTAGGCTGTGTATGTGTGGGGTATGAATCAGTTATGAAGCTGCCATCAGAGTATAAGTGGATGAATGACATGTAGTGTTAAGTGCTTTGAGTGATAGGAAGACTAGCTATACAAGTACAAGTACAAGTACAAGTCCATTTACTATGAATTGCATTGTATTCCAACAGTTCCGATATTTATCTCTGAACCACTAACAGTTGTACTAATCCATCTTGTAGATGTAGAGATATTTCACCGTATAAGTGAAGTCTTTAATCTGCTGGTAGTACTACAGGAAAAGTTATGGGTTCACCAAAGTCAGTAGGATTAATCCTGTGGGCAAGAGGGATATCAGACAGCCTACAGGAGCACTTTGAGGTTAAGTGTCTTGCCCTAGGACAAGTCGACATGGACTAGCGGAGCCGGGGATTGAACCGCCGATCCTCTGAGCCACAGTCAAACATATACAATGCCAACTTTTTTTTCTGGCGACAGGGTTGCAGTAAGAATTCCTTGACCAAAAGATTTCTGGACCATGGCGTCTGAAAAACAGAAATGTTTTTGAAGGGAACGATGTCATCATAGAGTATTTTTAGCGTTATAGGTTTATTTATTATTTAATTAGGAGAGAAAGTTGAATTTAAATGCTCAGCTTTGGCATGTTACTGTTTCCATGACTGCAGGCAAACAAATACTTCAAATGTGTGTGTATGTACTGGATGTTTGAAAGTGTGCAAGAAAAAAACGTGCTAATCTTGGCTTGCAGTTTCCCGTGACATTTTCTCGTATATCCATAAAACAAACAAAACATATCCATTATGAACCGTTTACACTTTGCGACATTAAAAGAATGGGTTTTATTTTAATCTCATTTTAAAGTGTCATGTAATGTAGTACAATGGTGGTCTTGAATTAAATATAGCAAACCATTAGAGGTATGAAAATGTTTATTTATCAGGTGTGCAAAAATGTCAATATATTCAAAAATATTAGAATGAAACATGAAACTCAAAATAAAGGGACAATGCAAAAATGCATGAGGGATCACCATCATATCCTACAGGTTATCTTTCCTTGTCAATGCAAGTTCAAACTCTACTTAATGCAATGCTACCAAGAGCCTTTTCTTTCAGCTTTCCTGCCTACTCAGGCTGTTTTCTACTTGCAGTCTTACAAGAATTTTTTCCCAAGTAAGTCATTTGGATGTGGGATTTGTGTGCAGCTCTCTTTTCCAGTACTCACCATGGCTTAACAGTGGTTCTTTAAGCCCGCATCTGGTTGCTGTCCCGTTTCACTAAAATATAGTTCGGAGTCATGAGTTTGGACCATTGACAAACAACCACAAGTAGTATAGCTTAGTCTTAAGCAAGTATCACGCAACTAGCATAGACCTGTACAAGGTATTTGAATAAGACTTTTGCACTAACAACTCTCACAATGGATGTTCTTTTGGTGCATCTTTACCTTGATCGAATTACTCTGTATGTAAATCATGGTAAAATACAGTAATTTAACTTAGATTCTTAGTCTATGCACTTTTCAGTCCGTTATATTCTGATATGATCAATCTCACTTGGACTCAATACACATTTTCCCTATACATCAAGGAGTAGCAAATCTCATTTTGGCACATATGAATAATTAGGACTCAAAGCTGTGATAACTTTTATAGTTGCTTAACTTTTTAAGCTCCGTCTACTTCACAAGGCTGGTGGCATTGTATATTTTTCTTATTGTCAACAAATGCCATGAAAATACCCAAATTACCAATGTATTGATCTTCCATATCAATAAGCAACACCGATGTACAGGTTTAGGTGTTTCTTTATTACGACGAACACAGCCACTGTCATTTGTTTCGAGTCAACCCTACTGCCAGATATACTAACCAGCTCATCAAATGTATATTCTAGTCAGTCCACTCACACAGACTAGATTATTATGTGTTGACATTTGTTTATTTGTCGTTGAGGCTCTGATCTCGTCATCCCCCACAGTTGAAGTACCAAGCGCTGCGTAGCTTACAGCTCCCTCTGATAGACTTTGAAATGTTGCTCAAACCTGCACTTTGCATTTGTCTGTACACTTGCTACAATATGCATAAGTAAAGCGGTCGACCACTGTTCACCACACAGTATTGTATGTAATAGTGCTTCATTGAGAATTGGTGGATATATTGTAAATGGCTTTGGCAATGATCATGGCTGTGGTTCATTATCATTGCTTGGCATCAGCAGCCCACAGTGGGGTGTTGAACCTTGATTCATTTCAGACTTGTACATTGGACAAAACTGGTTGCTCTAGTGGTCCATGTTAGCTATCAGTCCAGTGAGTCCCTGCGCTACTCAGCCCCACTTGGTACTGATAGGATGGATCCCGGAGGGATAGAGTGCCTTGTGTTGGATAGGCTGAGAAATCTCTGTGAGGCCGGAGTGGAGACCCTGGTTTCTTGTGGTACAGAGTTGACCTTTCTCTGGATCCTGAAACGGCTGGAGAGCAGGATGAAGAGGATGAAGGAGGTATAATGGGCAGACCTCGCTGAACCGTAGCTGAGTTGTAGACACCCAACTCAGCCTGTGGTCGAGATGCCATGGATGATGTGGGGTGCGGTACTACCGGCATGACTGTGGCAGCGTTGGTAAAGTGAGCAGTAAAGGGCTGGTACGGGACACCTTCCACGCTATAGCGAGGGTAGGGCTGCATTGTAGCCCACATGTTGCAATTTATTGAAGAGGAGTTGGTCAGGTCATCTGTGTCCCCTACCCCTGATCCAGACTCTGTGTCAATACTACCGTACATACAAGCTTCTCTAGAGGTGATTGCCTCAGTGCAGTATGGATGAGACATCAAGGGTGACTCATAAGAGGTAGCTGAACGAAAGTAATGCTCCTCTGAGACCACAGATGATGTCTCCAGATATGGCCGCTTGCATCCAAGCTCTAGGTGTCGGGCATTATCTGCAAATGGATATAGTTAACAGCATATTTTATTTCAACCAGGGAGTACTTAATGGGCACATCTGATTCTGTACAATAGCTAAAAGAACAGCAGTTAAGAACATACCTCTGTGTTTGAAGCAGTGGTACAGAAGGCTGGGATCTCTGCTCTGAGGGAAGTGGTTGGAGATAGGATCTTGGGGGTCTGAGTTAGGCAAAGGAACCCCAGTCTCATACTGATAAGAGGACAGGACTTGAGGGTGCCCTGTGAGAACTCCTGCTCCGAGCTTCCCTGCTAGGTGGCTATGCGAGGAGATGAGCCTCTGGCGAACCATGTTCTTTGAAATCACTGGGTATTCTTTACTGTACAATAAGCAGCAACAGAAGAGAAAAGGAATCAGTCTGCCATGTCTGCAATTCCACTCAGCAGTCTTTCAAGGAGGTGAGGTATCTTTTTTGTTTTATCCAAAAACAAAAAAATGTCCTGAAGAACTGATGTTTATGAGTGAATTCGTGTGTGCTAACTGGTCCTACAGGACCTGTCTTATTTCCCTGGTTCCTTTTTGTGTAAACATACCCCTGTAGTCTTGAAACGCGTAGATCTCCTTCTTCACTACCCCGGAATCCTTTGGCAAATGGATTGTTTTCTATCTTTAGCTGAGTGATCTAGGAAAATTATATTTCATTTAAGATTTCATTCTATTTGCTTTAAACCAAACCATAAGTGAAGCAATTACAGGAAGGTTCTTTGCTATGGGGGACGGGAAAGCTGACACCACCCATGCACCCCTATGCACACTTTAACAGTTAGATTTAAAGAATCTACACCTAGAAACATGTACTACCATTTAAACTCTTATAATAAGTTCAACATGATTGACTGTAATCCCCTTTCATCAATAAAAGGAATAGCTGACACCAACAAATGTTACTTTTGTATTTGTAAAACTTGGAATATTGCATCAATTGTATTTTATAGTTGCTTTACCTTGTGGTTTTGATACGAGGTGACAGAGATGAAGGCTGTCTCGTGAAAGGCATGAGTACAGTAGGCAGTGTTCTTGGATCCAAAGGCGTTGTTTTCATCGGCTTTGACTATGTGTAGTCTAGGCTGGTACTTGTGCATAGAGTTCAGGATGATCTAGGAAGGTGAAGAGAAGATAACACATTTCATTTTTAACTTTTGAAAGCAACGGTCTATTAACAGCCACTATCGTGTAGTACACATTCATTTTTCACCACTAGCTTGCAAAGACAATGACAATGTTAACTGGCTTAAAGTGTAAATAAACACTAAATTCCACAGTTGACGTTTTACAGTCGCTGATGTACTAACAGTGTAATGACAACAAGAGAAGATCTGCTAAACAACTATGGTATGCTTTGACAGGTTTATATACTCCACATTATATTGTTCTCACTCTCTCCAGGATATCCAGTCAACATTGTTTCCATACAGCAACATAGGCTGTGATTTATCATTTGGTAGTGAATGACTATACAGTGAATTTGATCATAACCATTGATTCAATGCACATTTAGACACCGACATGAGTTAATCACCTGGGACATAATTATAAAGCTCATGATAATGATGACAATTCATCAACACATTTCCCTTGAGGTTAGAGGCTATGTACTTAGTGTACAAGTCATGAAAAATGTTTGAAAAATGAACTGCACAATATCCCACTATCACTTAAATGAGTTGCTCTAGTCCTAGTGATTAGTGTTCAGCATTAACTTGTCTTAGCAGGTTAAGCACAGGTGTAATTAATAACAATGATCATGGCCCAATTCCGTTTGAGTGACCCATTAAGCCTACCAAGTAAGTAAGCACAACTCTCTCCAACAAAATTACCTTCCCATACAACTAAACTGCATTCTCAATGACGTTTCGAGGGAAACCTATATTCTCTCGGATTACGGTCGCAGTTTTAAACACGTGATTAACAATGTCAACTGAAACAAAACTTGGTTATGATTAGGCAACATATAATTGTTTAGGTTTAGTAACACATCATGGTTTGGCTTAAAATAAGTGTTTGTAACATTATTCAAGATACTAACATAAATTCAAATAAGTCAACATTGACTTTTGGTTTCACAATGTACACAAACTGTGGTCCCCTGGGTGAAAGTCCTGTGTTTGTTTGACTCACCCATCGAGTTACGCAGACTTTGATTAGAAACTTTTAAAAAGAAAACGAAATCCGGGAGAAAATACATTTCCCCCTGTCATTTTTAAGAGACCAGGCTGTAGGGCCTTGGAACTGGAACACTTACATGAAATGCAGATATCATTGATGTTAATAATTGTCCCGTAGCTTTTCGTGATATGACATTTGAAAATGTCTCCCACAAAAAAGTCACTTCATAGGTAAGTAAACTGTACGCAAAGATTCCATCTTTGTGAAATAAACTGTAATGATTTACATTTTTTATATTGTACATTATTAGTATGAAGCATGGAAATGGCATGTTGTCCCAATGTCTACCCTTAGTATACATTCTAACAGATTTTAACGAACAATAATTAAATGTGTAAATAAAAAAGTAACATGTACCTCATATCCGCTCTCATATAAGTAACCATATTGTATGCCAATTTTAGTAAATGCTTACTACTTTTTACCCTCATTACATGTGTATCATAGAACCATAACACAATAGATGTTCATTCAGTGTGAAAATCACACTGAATGAACATCTATTGTGTCCCAAGTCTTTGCTGTGTGTTCAAGTGCAGCTTTCTAGCCAAGACACAGGTGAAATGAATGAAGAGTGGGCCTTCATCGCCGCTAGGTCTTTGATTTTGGTTTGTTGTGTCTGGGCCTTTAGTCTCTTTAAATGCGGGGAGGGCCGACAGTTTCAAAGGGAGGCCCTCACATGCACACACAGCCGGTCTGACAACCAAAAGAGAGACACTCAGATTACAACACACAGAGATGGAGTGTGACTTCATTCTATGCCCAGGACACCATTACTCCACTTTATCTTACAATAGCTGTTGCTGTATTAATGTTCTAAATCTCATTGGCAAGTGCTTAAAGGAGCTATGTATGTCACTTTTGGTAACACAATCTGTGAGATGGTGAACACTGCACCTTGTCTATACTCACTGCTTTTTACATTGCATTGTGGGAATTGAATTGGCAGCTCAACAACCTCCAGTGCACTTGAACTATGTTGAAATAGGGACATTCCTGACTTTCTGACCAGTTCTCTACTCGTCTGACACCTTAAAGTTTAAACCGTGCCATAAGATCAGACTATTTGAAATGAGTGTGTTTAGCATAATCTCTTTGATATTATGGTTAGCATTGTATTGTATACCATGCCTGTTACCACCATCCATTCCCTGCCAAATTCCCCCATTGGGATCAAGTCCTTCGTGCGCAAAGTTGTTAGATTGGATTGGTTCAATGCATTTTTCATCTCCATCACACTTGATCTGGAATCTAAATGTGTTGTGTGTTAGTATAGCAGGTAGCATGTGCTGAGCGTGCATAGTGTTTAGGTTGATTGGGTGGCTGCAGGTCGGCTCACTCGCATCAGTCCGCTCACCGCAGCCGACTGCTGTGCCCAGCGAAGCGTTAGCAACAGTAAGGCAGGGTCATCCCTAGTCCAGCTCTGTCAGTACGTATAAGCATCAAGCACTGCACTTCGGCTCCCCTCCTCATTTGCCTATCCTCCAGGGGTCTCTCAAAGAGAGGCAAATGTTGAACAGGGCACAGGGTGCTAGGCTCAGGTTGAACACCGACTGGCCCTGTGCTCACATGCTCCTGTTGCTGAGGCAGGCTGGAGAGACACAGATAATCTATTGGCTGGTTCACAAGAGGCTCTCGGCTGACCTTTGTCTGCTCTGCTGTCTGGCTGTTTGAGGGTGATACTGGAGACTCCTGAGTGACTGTCTAAAGGGAGTGATCAGGGAAGCCTTCCTTAGATCAGTGAAGAGCTAAAGAAGGTATTTGCTTTCATCTTCCTTAATATCCATGATACGGAAATGTGCGTGTGAAGACTTCTTGAAGCACAATAAGTATTATTTTATTACCATAGCATGTAATGACCCAACCTTATCGCCAGACTAGAACGTCAATATTGGAAGATTCTGCAAAACCCAGATTAAGGTTTGGAAAAGATTGTGATTTTGGTTAATAAAAAGGTGACTATCAATATAAGGTGCTTTATGTGATGGGATCCAACTTCCAGTCTACACATCTATCCACCACCCCAACCTCCACACCCTTACCTTGCACATTGCCGCATAAAAGTCATAATACTTCCCTGCATTAGTACTGACAGTTGGCAATGTACATGAATTGTGAAGGGCGGTTTTGTCCATTATGGACGCAATTCTTTGGGATATTAGGCTGAATAACCATAGAACATGAAGAAGAAGAGTGTGAATTACAGTTGAATTAGTCATTTCTTACACATTCAGTAATGTGTATAATTAGTACTGAATGGGAGTTCCTTCACTCCACAGTGAGAAGCCCTGCCCTACTACACACCTCTCGATCTTGACGTCATCTGGGCTCTGCCTGGCCTCAAACTCGCTCTGTCCTCATTACTCGCCCTTATCACTGGCCAGGCACTCAACTCGATCTGACAGCAGGCCCCGCCACGGATCTGAGAGGTTATGAACCTAATGAGCCCGCCCATTGATGGGATGGCTTCAGACAAGCTATCCCAGAGTCCCCCTGGGGAGCCCTGCCACAGTCATACTCTTCACCTCACTACGCAGCCTCTGCCTCCTCAGCTTCATTCAGAAATCTGAAAAACATCTACACCTTTTTGCAGTTTGCACATGTATCATATTAAAAAGATGTATGTTTCTTCTCACATTAGGTGGTTTTTGCTAAAACAGAGTTCCCTCCAGTCATGAAATTTCAGCAATATATTGGAGTTTTGGAGGTGTATTCCAGACAGGTAAAGCTGAAAGTAATACATTGCCTTGGGAGCACAAGTAATTTTAGAAATAAATAAGTGTTTCACACCTGGTTTGACTTCACGCCTCTATAATCTAAAAAGGTTACACCTGTTTCACCCTTTTAACTGCATTTGTTTGATTTGTAGGCCTGTTTTCGAACTGTATTTTACAGGGCAGATCATCATCATAGGACTTGATTTGCTCTGGTATTTTTCTTGTTTTTAGCCACACTGGCAATGTAGGTCTTCAGCTCGGTCCACCACTTTGGTCCAGACTGAAAGATCTCAACAACCATTGGATGGATTGCCCTGCAATTTGCCCACAGGATTAATCCTACTGACTTTGGTGAACCCATAACTTTTCCTGTAGTACTACCAGCAGATTAAAGACTTCACTTATACAGTGAAATATCTCTACATCTACAAGATGGATTAGTACAACTGTTAGTGGTTCAGAGATAAATATCGGAACTGTTGGAATACAATGCAATTCATAGTAAATGGACTTGTACTTGTACTTGTATAGCTAGTCTTCCTATCACTCAAAGCACTTAACACTACATGTCATTCACCCACTTATACTCTGATGGCAGCTTCATAACTGATTCATACCCCACACATACACAGCCTACGGGAGCTATTTGGCATGGCCATGGACCTGAGGATCGAACTGTCGACGCTCTGATTGAAAGACGACCCGCTCTAGCTCTGAGCCACGGCTCAGTGGGGGCTCAGCAGGGTCGTCCTTCAATCAGAGGATTGGCGGTTTGATCCCCGGCTCCGCTAGTCCATTACGATGTGTCCTTGGGCAAGACACTGAACACTTAACTTAGATAGTTCTGATGGGCAGGTGGCACCTTGCATGGCAGCCCTGCTATCAATGTATGAATGTGTCTGAATGGGTGAATGATGACATGTAGTGTTAAAGCACTTTGAGTGGTCGGAAGACAGACCGTTTACCATTTTGCCATTTGTATACTTGTGTTAACAACTGTTGCTTTATTCTCAGATCTTAACAATTAAATTGGTGGATAAAATGTTAACACTATTGGGATAATCCAGTCGATTTTGTAATGACGTTAACCCTTTCTTTAAATAGGTCTTGAATTATAGAAATTACTAATATACTCTGCAGGTACTCACATGCCCAAAAGGGTCCAGGTGATTGTTTGTTAGCTTGAGCTTCTGAAACGACACCAGTTGCCTCATCCAGTGAGCTCCTGTGGCGGGGGAATCAGGGTGCACATAGAGTCTGCCTGGCATTGCTGGCTCAGCTTTGCCAGCCACCATCCTAAAAACAGATGGAGAAACGTGCAGAAGCAAACTGTGATAAGAAAAAAAAAACCGAATGTAATATTGCCTCTAGCTGTTTACAAGAGCTAATGCTATTCAACATTTAAAGAAGACATCTCAGTTAATCTAACATAGCTCACTCAAAATATTTGGCCGTGTTGCAACATGAATCAAGTCACCTTTACCATAGCGTACAACACTACTGCTCTCAACCCTCACAGTATTTAATCCCTTAGACTTGAAGGAGGTGGCCTCTGCTAATACATCACTACTAATTATGCTTCTCCAAGGTGTCTTTGAGAAACACCAGATCTGCAGGCCATGCCACAAGATCAGAAACAAATGGCTGTAAAACGAAGTCTTTTGCATTCATTTCAGCTTTTACATGCAAAACCTTTTGTCCACCTTTGTGAAGTGGGTGTGCCAGTTATAATGTCATACTGATGAATGAAGGGCTGCAATGTCATTGCCTCCAGATACAGGGTGAATTTAAGAAATGCTGAGTTCGGTCCACCAGCTTTTTCTCTTTGACTCGTGTTTCAGTTGCCTCACAATACTGACAATGCCTTGACCATAGTTTTTCCATCATCATAAGCATAATCCATCCCTAAAGTTAACCATACAGTTGTTGCCATGCTCAGATGTTGTAGATATCAAGAATTTACAAAATCGTACAAAACGTTTGATTGTAATCCAGTGTTTTGTTTGTTTTGGTCTGGCGATAAGAGTTAGGAAGCAACATGGCAGCTCAAGGTTTCTGTCTGTGTATTGCCTGCAGGCCTAAGTTGACTACCCGCCGGGCCTCAGCATCTGTTATACAAGTAGCTACAATCAGCTAAGCTGCTATGAAAGGCTGTAGTAGTAGGCCATGGGGCAACCTTCAACAAGAATCATCCATGGCTTTGCATTTGGAAACTTACCACTTGTTATCACAGAACTTGTAGCGATGGTCATCAGCGGGGACAATGTCAATAAGTAGGATGTATTTGGTTTTGGGGTTCATCCCAGTTACTTTAACCTTGTAGCTGGGGAACATCCTCCTGTTGAAAAATGTAAAGGAAAGGTGTCAGAAATGCTCTTATTTGGCTTTCATATGAACGCAATACTTGACTTTGACTTAAGTTCTTATTCCTAAACAGAAATCAGTGTGATTTGAACCTTTCAGAAGGATTTGATCAAAATGCGTATACATGATTGTGAGTTTCCATAAAAAATGCAACCAATTTCAGGGACTAATAAAACCCTTCTTTCCCCAAAGGACCTTACGTTGCACTCTGCAACAATCGTTGAATACATCGGGTGGGAAGTTAGAAACAGTTGTGTGTAGGTTCAGTGTAGTATCCTCACTGATGATCTGATTTGCTCAGTTGTTCAGCGATTGGGATGAGGAAGGATCCATAGATATCGTGGGACTGAGAGAAGAGTCGGGGGAAAAGCTGCCTTCTCTGAAACCTAAAATCACCTTGACCGAAAGATAAAGTGGATGAAACCTACTTCTTAAAAAAATAACCCCATCTAGCACATGAAAAAAACCTTCCAGGATCATTTTCTTCATGTTGTCCTTACTGTCAAAATCAAAACCTGGTAATGATTTGTTTCCTTGCAGGCATTTATTTGGGAGGAGACTGAAATCCTCTCATACTTGTGATACTGAGGGGCCATAAAAAATATGTGAACAAGCTCTATCTTTCATCTCTTAAATGCCTCCAGACTACAAGACAGAATATGTTAATATAGCACTCAAAGCCATAAAACACATGAAGGGAGCTACCTTTCCTGACCTCTTCTGGGAACCAAAAACTTTTTTATCCCATCTTCGCCAAAGGAAATTTCACAAAGGGCTCAGCGCCCCTTATAAAGTCCTAAGTGGTTTTTAATGGCACCAGAGATCGGACAATAGTTTAGATAGCCGTCTCGTCATTGCACAAGAGGCTATGGTCAAAAAGCAGTTCATCTGTCTGTGGTGCCCATGGCAACGAGTTCAAACATTGGGAGACACTCATGAAAGGCTTTACATGCTTTCTGGGAAAATAGTGTAGCATCAAAACCCCTATATACATACTTACTGTTCTGATTGGTGCAAATGCTCTTCTTCAAAAGGATCATTGTGCCCGACACCATCTGATCATGTTACTGTAAATACTCTCTCACGTAAGAGAGAGAGGAGGGGGATTGAGGGCCGGTAATTTAAATCTCTCTCCCAGGCTTCAAATCCAATCAGTAGGAGAGATCAGTCCCAGTATCATCCTCACTGAAAGACAGGTTAATCTTAGAGGAACATTCAAAGCAGACCTCTTCTCTTCTCTGGCTCCGCTCGTACCATACTGAGCAGACCAGAGCAGACGGAGGCCTGTGTCAACACATGTGGCCCTCGGGTTTGTGTAATATGGCCATAACTATCTAGAGAGGGCTCTGCTGCTCACTCCTCAGCTGTCCAGCCGGACAGATGACCCTGATGCCCCACGATCGTATACACAAATGAATGTTGTTGAGTCAAAATGCGTCTTGGGTAGGGGGGGTTTTGGTTTAAAAATAGTAGGACTGTCACTTTTTCCCTCAACAAATTCGAAGTGATTTGAATGCAGCCCACATAGTCTAATCCTAAATCCACCCACCAGACGCCGTTACATCTTAACCCTTTATTGTTAAAAGCCTTGTTCATTGGTTTTGCTTCAGAGGTGGGTGAACAACAACAAAGTGTTTCATAGTTTTTGGTTAAAAACACAAGAACTGTCACTCTTTGCCAAAATTAATCTATAACATATAATTCCCTAACTGATTTGAAGACAGCCCTGTAGGCAAATCCTAAATGTAAAAACAATTGTTGTAAAATGAATGAATGTGGTTTCATCCATTCGCTGTACCTCCACTGCCTCACTTAGATGAAGTTTCTGTTTTTACAATGTCAGCGCACAGCCTTTATTAATACACTTTTCTTTCTATGGTGTTGAATCCTAAATGCGACCTCCCACTTCTCTCAGGTAGTTTGTGTTGTCAGGATTATCCATCCAGTGAAGCTAGGCTTTCTCCACTTTGCCCACATTTAAAAAATAAATAAATACAATTTTGAATAAAAAAATCACAACAGTAAAAAATAGTGTAGGAGAATTAAATGTAATTGGGTGTTTGTCTTGTTCCTGCAGTAGAACAACTGTTGTAGTCCAGGGTTCAGACATATGATGGCATATTGAAAGAGATGATAGAAACATGTCAACCATTTGACTTTTTGCCAATCCGTGGATACTGGTGTAGCCTTCTCTTCAATATCTCTGCTTATATTGGGCCACATGTTGCAATATGGAATTGCAGGATAAATTATTTCTTAGTTGAATAGTACAATATATGTTGTTATTGGAATATAACATACATTTAAATCGTATTGACCACCCTTACTGTAGTCTATATGTAGCTGTTGTCAGGCTAAATGACTTTCACCGTAGTCCTGTTGTTTAGCTGTCTATAATCTTTCATACATGAGACGAAAAACCGTTTTGCATATCTGCTACATCTATAAAAAAATCAAGGTATTGCAACTCTAGTCAAGTGACTTTCAAAGGCAGACAACATGAAGGCATGTGTATACATACGGTGGTGTGACTAAGTGAGTGAGTTTAAGAGGAGCATGAGAAATGGAAGTTGGAGAGTGTGTGTATGATATCAGTGTCAGGGCATGTGTGTGTGTGTTTCTGTGCCCAGCCAGCTGTTTCTCTTAACAATCCCACATGTTTAGGCCCTCCAGTGATCCATTCCCTCTCTGGGAATCTCCAGTACCACGGCAAGATCAAAAGGAGTGTTGGGGGGGATGATGAAGCGCCACAACCTAGTAGACTCGGCCTATTGTGGGCGCCGGATTCCTCTTATCAACCCGCCGCTGCTCTCTTGACGGGCTGTGTACAAAGAGGGAGAGTGAGGGAAGAGCTGCACTGGGTGCTTTGAAGAGGGAGGATTACGCCTGGACAATGACACTCACAATAACAAGTCTACTAGTCTCGGCTAGGTGCTGCATGCGAGTGGACTGAGAGTTTCATCTCAGAGTGTCGGGGAAATGTAGGATCCCCTGCATGACGGCCTGGCTGCTCTGCATCTGTACCTCCTCCCCTGCCACCTCTGAACTGACCCTCCTTACATGTTACAACTGTGGGGCCCTTTAAACCAGGACACCCCGACATTAAGAGTTTTTATTCATGCCACTCCGTTTCACCATAAAATAGGTTGACGAATTCTGTGTTTTTAATTTTTTTAATTTTTTTGCAGTAAGTTTTGAACATATAATGCCCAGTGTAAAACATTGTTTCATAACCTTACATGTATTTAAGCCACCTTGAATCTAATTATCATTTATATATATATATATATATATATTACAATATTATAACATATATTGTATAATAATATTGGTATCTGTGATCATACACTGCAGTATTATTTGGTTTTGGATCAAAACCAACATTTGAGGGTAATATCTTTGAGCTCTATATACAGTGACAAATATTTCCATTTGCTTGCTCTGACATGTACTTCTGACCACTGTGCACCTGAAAAAAAGCCTACAAGCAGGAAAGTGTGTAATGTGTTACTATGGCAACCCGGTAAGTGTGGACTAATAGGTCACCAATGTTAGCTGCATCATAACCACATATTTAACTGCATTTTTAATAAGGGGGCTTCTATGTTTATTCCCTTTTCTGATGTTTTTTTTTTTTTGTTTGTTTGTCTTTAAACAAATACCAAAATGTAGTCAACATGAATGGCACTTTGTTTTTTATGAAAACTAAAAAATGTACAATTGATGTATAAAAATGAACAAATCTTGGCACCAACTTTGGAAACCACTGTGTTAGAGCCTAGGAACCCAAAGCCACACAATATCCCCCTCGGTGGTGAGCTAACAGTCTGCCTTTAGATCGGTACCATCCAATAACATTGTGCTGCTGTAAAGACTTGAAATAACAATGATTAAAGTACAATCATCTTGGATTCTGGTGTTAGTTATATAAAGGTTTCATACACAGTTCTCAATTCTGCCTATATATATATTTTAAATAAATCTATAGCTGTTTGGGGCCCTTTTATTTGGGGGCCTCCGGCAGTTGTCCACCTCGCCTAATGGTAAAGTCTGCCCCTAGAGTCTTTTCACTGGTGCTCCTGACTGCGAGTAGCTGTGACTCGGGTGTGTGACGAAACTACTGTGTGTCATGACAGGTGTATTGCTGAGGATCAGAGGAAGTGCAGTATTGAGCGTGAAGTTGTTTTTATGAGCAGTTCTTTAGAGAAGTAAAAGTATTCGACCCATTCTGAACAGGAATGTTTCGAAACACTGCTTTCAGGCACGGCTGAAAATATAAAACAGAAGTAATCCCTACTGTTAGCAGGTTAATGTGACAGGCAATTTATTATGCAATGTTTAAAATGATACACTTAACACTTAAGACATCGATAATAATAATAATAATAATCTGATGATTGTGGCAGCTCTGTAATGAGAGCAATGAATGTCCATGGTAATTGGAGCAATCACTTAACAACTCGATGAGCACTACTGGTCTTCTGGTTCGTTCCGTAGTATAAAGAGAACACTCAACAACACACTGACAGCTGTGACATAGAAAAAGAAGAAAACTATATTGACTATTTTAGCCATGGCACATGGCATTGAAGTGTCCATTTCAGCCCTCACTGTCACAGTCCTTCTGCTCACATCAGAGTTAACACCCTTTAACGGACTCCTTTCCCCTTGCCCGTCTTTACAATCTGGGTCTGATTGTAATTTTACTAAGATACTAAATGTAACACGTTGTCATTGTTGCTAGCCACAGCTGTACAGTGGAATGTACAGGACAACTAGACCAGAGATCAGAAGGTTTTTAAACAGCTTCTCAGTTTCACCATGTCAGTTACAAAATAAATGGTAAACGCTCCAAAATTAGATTTCTGCCACAAAATAATTTTTGTAGCACTTTACATTGCAGCTCGGTAATAACATGGTAACAGTGGGGTAATAATTTCATAATAAAGAGGTAATAATTAAGTAATACTATGTAATTACCAATTACCAGGTAATACTTCGAATTAACAATGGATGAATATGGGTCATATTAGAATTAAATGTATGTAACAGGGTGCTAAGTGTAATCATATCATGTGTACAATATACCCTGAAACAAAAGGGAATGTTTGGTACGTACTGTAGGAAGAATAGATTTCAGCATTATAATGTGGTACCAATTTGGACTTCCAAGAATGTTCACGTGATATTGAAAATATTATGCTGGCAAAAACATCAACCTATATTACCTCATTATTATCAGTTTATTACCACATTAATTACACCCAAACATTGCACTGACATCACCATTTTATTGTATTTCAGGTCACTGAAATATGACTATATTATTTCTAAATAGTTGTGGCTATCTTTAAATATGTTTCCCCATTATTAAGCTTTGTTTTTTTGTCCCCTTATTACCCTGTTTCATACATTTCAGTCTGATAGCACTCAGATATAACCATTGTTAATGCTGCTACCATGTTATTACCGAGCTGTAATGTAAAGAGATACAATACTTTCCTCTGATTTTATTTTGATCTTTGCTTTTTCTGGTGAAATACTAGATAGGTGTACTTTAACGGGCCTCAAAAATCAAATGAAACCATCGAAGAAGGAAAGAAATCAGCTCATCTAACACAAAGACAAATCCAGCCTGTGGTTAAATGGACATTTGAACATGCTTATCCGAGATGGTAAACATTATACCTGCAATACATCAGCATGTTAACATTGTCATTGGCAGCATGTTGCCATACTAGTGGTAGCATGTACCTCGAAGCGCTGCTGCGCCTCAGTTCAGCTTCTGGCTGTAGATCCTTGTTTGATTTATGATTTGAAGGCTTGGCTGACTATGGACAGATATTTTGTTCCTTATCAAGCAGAACATATTTTTGTTATTTTTTTATCTGGGCTAGTTTGTGACGCTATCAAATAAATAATTAAATATCTCAAATAATTTGGCTGATTACTGATTACTTTGTCTGATTACTAGACAAATCTGTCACTGTTGCCCTGATTGACAGAATCAAACAGATTAGACTTTCAGAAGTTATTACTTTCTCTGAGATAATTGGAGCCTGGTTTAGATTATTTATTTTTCTTGTCTGCTTTGTGATTCATATTTGAAACATTTCTGGTGAATCACTGGAAATGAATTACTGAAATATATATATATATATATATATATATATATATATATATATATATATA
>NW_022280094.1:1497197-1524550 GCF_004355925.1 Anarrhichthys ocellatus
ATATATATATATATATATATATATATATATATATATATATATATATAAATATATATATATAAATATATATAAATGTCTCCCGTAGCTGAGCCTACAGTATGAATGTGATAGAATCTGAATTGTAAGTCGCTTTGGATAAAAGCGTCTGCTAAATGACTGTAATGTAATGATTGACAGAAGTATCTGCTCAAATGTCAGATTTAATGCAACGTCACTGTGTTTTACTGGGCGACTACAACATTCACATTTCAACATGAACAAGTGCGTTCTGCCATGCCAACAAAGCTTGAATGCACTATTCATAACATACTTGAATAATTCAATCTGGTGTTGATATCATTTAATGCGAGTTCATCTTCAGAGCTTCTGCTTCTGGAGGACAGAGCCCATATTTGTCTGCTGCAGACTAACAGTACTGGAGGTAAACCCAGACAGGTTTCCCAGCACAGCTGCACAGCTGAACCACTGCACAGCCCTTCAAAGGGCTTTAAGGATTCAGAGCCCACTTTATCAGCTGGACAAGGGAAAGCCCATCTCTTATGGTTATGTAGCATTAAGGAAAAAGTGTGGTGACCTTTTACATTTTTTTACTGGAAAAAAAAAGATCCCATGAGGAATGAGAGGCGGAGAATGTACTCATTCTCTGGTTAATGTCCAAAGGCCTCACTATCTAATCCTCAGGACGCATTAAATCCAACAAGCCGAGCAGTCATTTGTGTTTTCAATTATGTAGTCGCTGCTGCAGGAACTTTCTGTCTCTTTCTGTAAGTAAAAGTTAGAACTGCTATACGTTACTGTTACCACAGAAAGCTGAGACTCTTTTTGTGTAATAAATCAATCACTTAAATATCACTTTCTTTCTAATTTTCCACAAACTTATGAAGAATATGAGCAGCTTTTGGTACAACAATGTGACTAATAACATATGCAACATGGGTAGATCGGTCCTCGGCTCCTCCATGTCGAAGTGTCTTTGGGCAAGACACTGAACTCCAAATTGCTACCGAAGGCCGTACCATCGGTGTGTGCGTGTGTGTGTGTGTGTGTGTGTGTGTGTGTGTGTGTGTGTGTCTGTGTGAATAAGCATGGCACCATGGCACACGTTGCATATTGATACTAAACATATGATCATCTTATAAAGTTATTCATTGTAGTAATTAATATAACCAGTAATTAAACTACACAGTACATGAAATACTTAAAACATTAACATATTAACATCTACAATAAAAACCTAAAAATGAAATAAATATGAAATATATAATGGAAGAACACTCAACAAATCGTGCACAACCAATACTTTTACCATTGCTTCTTATAAAGGATTTGACAGTATCTTTTACAGTTTTTACTAACGTGAAAGATCTGAATACTTCTGATTGGTAAAGTCATTTCTAATAATGGAATTAATAGAAAAGCACATATACATCTCTATGTGATCTTACTTTTTGTGGTGCATTAGAAACATGTTTCTCTTTTTTTTTAACTAACTAATCATTGTCCCATCGTTGGGCCTGGACTGCACTGTGACTGATGGATGGTGTGTTCGCTGCTTTACTGACCTGCCTGCTTTAGTAATGATCATCTCTGTGCCGGCCTCATGGAACTTCTTCCACAGCTCCCTCTCATGAAGAGCAACCTTAATGTTCTCAATGTTCTGGAAGAGAGCGGGAATCACTGTTACACTCACACACTAGCCAAATCTCATCACCACAACCTAATATAAATAATGTATCAAAAAACACAGTGTCATTTAAATATTAGTGTATATAAATACACTACAGAGCAACATATACAATCATCTGCAGTATATGTCAAATGTAATATCCACTCCATCTTTTTTACTGCAACTTATTGATAGAAGTATTTCATCTGTTTTGACACCTTAAAAGGATTCATCAAAGAGCTGGCTTTGGGTTGGTATGATACACCAGTTACCCTTTCCGCATGTCATTCCATTTAAATGAAGTTCTATCTGGAGTATCGTCCCTCCATATTACGGTCTACAAGCTGCAGCCATGTGGACCCAAGGGTCTCCATGTGTACCTGGTCGGGCTCACTGGAGCTGGGATTGGTGGGGGCTGTGGAGAGACCCAGTCGTGACTGGTCTGGAAGGAGATCTGTCTCCCCACCGGACTGGACCCGGCTCATACATTCATCCGTCACAGCCGAAAGCTTCTCCTGCAGCATCTCTGCAGGATCAGAAAAATACTCAGCTGTTAGAGTTATCTGTGAGTAGCTGTGAAAGCAGAGAGAACATATAATGCAGACTATGAATCTCCTCCTATCATAGCAACTGTAGAAATGCACCATTAGTCTGTGCCAAGTTCAGCTCAAACACATGTATTCAGTAGAGCCTGTAGACTTCTACATGTGTGTGTAGTGCTCGCCTCACTATGTTGCTGCACTGCCCTTTTCCAATGAGCGTGAGGGGCTGATGGCCTCGGGCCAGCAGAGTACGCATGAGCTATTGGACTCTAACTTACCAAATACTCATCTACATTCATTGCAACAGGAAATGAGTTGTTATGGGGAATACAGGCAAAATGATAAATTATGTAACTATGTAATAATGACGTAATGTATTACGTAATAATAAAAAACATCTTTGCCTAAAAAGCATTGTATCAGCAGGGTTGACAGGAATTGTGTTGTTGACTTGCCTGTGAAAAATGTATTTCGATGATTTCTCTGTATTTGTCTTCTTTTCTTTTTTAAAGACAAATGTTCATTCAATCATTCAATCCTTCAAATATTTGATCATTAACACATTTCCCTCCTGCTTGGTGATGGTGAATCTATGAACCAGCTCATAGTTCTGCCTCTTCCACAGACATTTTTTAATCTTATAATTTATTTAGTATTTATATGAAAGCAACAGCTAGTTGCATTACATTCTCTGCTTAATGTAAATGTAAATAATATAGATGTAAAATGTGGATGTTGCAGCCCAGCAGAATACGGTATTTTCACACATTTTCAACAGGTTTTTGAATGTAAGTTGAAATATCTAATATTATATTGTAGTGTCACATATGTTTTACTTGAATTGCATTCATAAACTGAAGAATTAAAAAATACTTGAGTGTCAAATGTGGACATAAAATCCTGCAAAATATGTTTCTCTGGTCTCAGCTCCATCAGCATACAGTATGTTTGTAATACAAGTACAGTACAAATACAGGTCATTTGTTTGGATTGGACGTCCAGCCACCAGTTGCTGCGGAGTTGCTTGACGGTGGAAAAAAGTCTGATTCTGACTTGAGCCAAGTAGTATTTATAGGCGCTTATATTGTTGGATGTAGAATGTTGGATTGAAGACCAAGTTTTGAAATAGGGCGGTCACAATATCAGATGTTCACAATAGGACAATAGAATTCAAATAATAATATATTTTTTAAACAAAACAAACAAAATTTGATAATAATGATGATAATATTGCTTTCAGTCAAATTAATCTTTCACTTTGTGTATTGTGTGTTTTAAATAAATTACACTCAAAACATGACTGTAGGGCGGTGGAGAAAGAGTCTGTAACCATAACTGTATATAAAATGATTTAAGAGGCACTGGATTATTTGTGTATTATAAACATGATATCAATATTTGATCTAAAATATCATGGTTATTGACGACATGGTCTGTAAATTGCGACCTCTAATAATTGAAATCTTGCTGCTTACACTATTTGTCTCCCACTGCTCTGACTATATTTTATGTTGCAGTAGTTAGATTCAATATGGACAGAATTAATTCACACAGATTAAGATATGAACAATACAAAATCACTAATCTGATTTCCACTATTTTAGATATAATCAGTATAAATAAAGACAATACAAAGTCACTATTTAGATTTGATCTGTTTTAGGGTCTGCAGAATAATATCATGAACTATTTAGTCCTTCAGCATCGAGGTCAAAAGGTTAACTCTGTTTCATTGTGGACACCCTTCATTGCATCCCATCATGCAATTGGGCAAACTTCACACATTTACTCATGTGCTCCTCTTAGGCATGAAGAGGTCACAAAATCCTTTTATCAATTTACTGAGCTGTACGTTCTCATCCAGTATCTAGAGTCCCAGCACTACTCCTCTCTCATGTAGCTCCATGACCACGACGGGTAATCAGCAAGTTAACATCTAAGATTGGTAACTCGACGTCTGAAGAAGTCTCATCAGTAAATGACACTTCCTGCAAACACAACAGTGTTAACTAAAAGTAGAATTCGATGTGAGAAGTCATGTGGGTTAAGGCTAGGGTTGAATTTGAATTAAACACGCAGGGTAGGGATTCAAAGCAGTTCCAAACTATATGGTTGAGATTTTTGAACAGGAAAGGACCAAAAGTAGTTAAAAGATCTGGTGAAACTACCATAGTGCAAGTAGAAATGGAGGATGTATTTATCCTTGTCATTATGTTGACAGCCATAGGTCCTCCTGTCTCTCACACCTTCAGAACCACTGCAGATTGTCTTTCACACGACTTCATAACCCCACGTCTGTCTCATCCGGCTGCTGCTGCTGCTGCTCCGAGCTTCACGTCTGCCTCAGACTCTCCAGGGTGTCACCCGGCTCCAGACTGAAAACACTGTTTTCTGAGTGCTAAGGCTGGAACTACATTTCCCAAACATTTACTGGTAAAAAAATGCTCTTGTCTGGCATGAATTTATAAGAATTTCTCTGCTTCACATGGACATAGTTCATATTCAGGCTATAGTAAGTATATATAAGTGCTCATCACTCTCCTATAGCTCAATGGTGTTCTAAATTATACCAATCTTTTTGAAGAAATGAGTCAACAATAGTGGAACCTGTTGCTTGCCCCTAAAAGCTGTTCACTCCTCAGGCTGCATGTGGGCCTGTAAACACAGAGCGGCCACTCTCCTAGCCATGGAAGTGGAGAGGCAGTGTGCACTGTAAACCGATGGAGACATTTGTGAACACTAATAAAGATAAGGGCTGACAGGGAAGTGACCACAGAGCCTTTTTTACAGTGTGAAACTGCGACTTTCACTGGTGCTGTTTAACTGAGCAGCCCGATCCAGAACCCTGATTCTGTTTCTGTCACTCCGTCTGAAAACATGTCCCTTCACACAGCTGCCGTTTCATTCCCTGTTAACAACGTAAAAAGAAATAGTTGAAAACTTAAGTTCTGTTCTAAAGTGCTGTTTAATATGTTGACTGAACATTTGAATGCACGTTTTACTTAAAGCTCCCTGTTATTTTACACATTGGTGGAAGTCACGTGGTCTGTAGCTACATCACACTCGGTACTGACCACATTATTTACGTCCTCTCAAGGAGGCTGCAGAAAGTAAAGCGCAGACCTTACAATGACAAATGCAACCAAACAAATCCTGATAAGCTGCAAAATAAATGTGTGTGTGTGAGACGTGTTAACTGAGACAGCTGTAATAAATTTCAATCTGCCGCCATTTTGTGTCTGCAGCTCTATAAAGGCCTGGGCATAAACAGGAGAGGCTCCTCAGTGTAGACAACTAAAAATATTAAATGATGAATACATTAATAAAGCTCATTAAAAAAACATGTTCCAACATATCTTATCAACTGCACAGCCTGACGGTATTTAATTACAATTCACTTTAAATTCACTACAGCCGGCTGGAACAGAAATTACTTTTTTGGAAAATTGCCATAGATTAAAACCGAGGTCTGGCATTTCATATAACTACATTGAAATGTTTTTTTCAAAGAATGGCCACTCTCAGAAACTCCCAGTGACCTCAGTGCCCATCACGCGTGGCTTTACAATCTTGCTCCATAGAAACAATGAATAGGCCGAATACCCAATGTCTCAGAGGGCTACTTTAGGGGAATTACGAACCCTTACATCCTCTACACAAAAAATACTTTTTTTTCTCCTTCTTTTTGATATTAGTATTATTTAATTAAGTTCAAATTTCCATCTGCTAATATTTGCCAATATTTAAGCATACATTAACAACAACAACTATTACTCATACTACTACTACTACTACTACTACTAATAATAATAATAATAATAATGTGGTGAAAATAAAGTGTTATTATCATAAAAAATAGGTTTCATCTGTAAATAAGAACACTATTTTTTACATGTAATTATGGTATTACATGACAACACGAATGCAGGCCTAATGTGTAACAAAAAAGAACAAAACGCAATAAGAAATGTCCAGAAAACAGAAAGAAAGACAGCCTCGGTATGAGTCTAATTTGCTGGTCCACTTCAGCCTATTTCACTCCTGCTCTGCTCCTCCGCCGCTTTCTGCCCATAACTGTCAGATTCAAATCTTCCATATCAGATTGTCGAGCCGTGGGTGTTCAGTGCACTAATCATCGCTTGTTTCACTCGGATGACAAGGTATTCTATTTTATATCCCTCTTGTCCAGTGGTGCCGTCTCTTTATCACACCCGCCATGTTTACAAGCCAGCAGATGATCAGCAGATAATGAAACTACAGCGCAGCTATCAGAAGCCCAGGCGCGTCTCTACTGTACCTCATGCAGTCAGCTATCATCTGCTTAAATCCATCCCTGTTCACCGCAGCCCTGTCCTCAGCCTGCTAACAGCGGGGTGTTCCTCTTCCCACACAGCGGTTTGCACGGGCTTTAGAAAACGCCTGTTCTCTAGCGGGAGTCTGGAGGCTGCAGCGGCGGCTGTCCGCTGGGAAGTGTCAGCGCGTCGTTCGGTTCGGCTGCCTTAGTGCCTTTCAGCTTCTCCAGCACCGAGCTGCGTTCTGCGCCTGTGCAGTGCACTCTCTGGGCTCTGAAGGGGGGAACATGCTGTGTTTTATTTTGGAATCACCCCCCCCCCACACACACACACACACAGTTGCATGGGGGGAGTGATGTGTCCCCCTGTTTCTCTCAGCCAACATGCACTTTTTATTTAATATTTAATCATTTTCCACATTATCTTAATTTGGGGACCAGGATTATTTGGTCATCTTTACTAAAATTGCCAACATGGACCCGTCCACATTCAGCCGCGATGAGGTGAGCCACCTCCACGTCGTTCCTTCAGGTCAGCAGGGTGGACTAAGCCTCCACCTTTAACACTTTCATTCATCTGACTTGATGCTGACACGCTGCTTTAAAGTGGCAAACACGTGGCCACAACCCACAAAACCATACAGCAATTATGAAAACAGAATAAACATTTGACCTCAGTGAGTCATTTAAAAAGATAACTCCAGCCTTCATCAACCTCAGCAAAGGATGACATCACAGATATTCCACCAGGATCTGACTATTTTACCGTGAATGATTTAACCCCAAAAACACTGTTATCCGTCAAAGTTGTCGATATTACTTGATCAGCAATATATTTCAATAAAACATAACAGTTGAGGTTTAATATTAAATAGCCTATAGTAACAATATATTATTCGAAAACATCTGTAAAAAGAAATTGCCTTCTTTTAGCCAAAAAATTGTCTCGTAAAATGATCTATCAATTAACATGGCCAGATGGAAGCATAAACACAAACAACACAAAGAGATCAATACAACGGCCACCCACAACAAATGAGTGACCACATTAAAAGCACATATAATTAAAAGCACTCTTATTGTGCAATAACGAGTTCAGTGACTCATTTAGGAGCAATCCCACTGAACAAGAGTGCTGCTTCCTCCATCCCTGTAAACAGGACTTCATGTGATGATGGAGGCGCATTGTACCGCGTCTCAGAGCAACACACTCAAATACGGAGCTTTATATTTGAAATAGGTTTTCACGTGTCAGAAATTGTGCCCGTTTTGTTTGGAACTTTTTTCGCAGTCTTCTCATTCTTCACAGTTCTCTGTTCCCTATATGTTTTATTGTGCTCTTCAAGCAACATATGTAGGAAGTTCCCCAAACCAGTGGTGTCATATTAACGATCATTACGATTTAACTTTTATATTTTGATCGGTTGTTGCTTTTTGAATTATTCTGGTTATAATAGCTGACGTGTTTTTTTTTTCAAACTGCAGGTGGTCAACATGATCATAACAACTTGAAGAACGGTTTGATTTAGGCCTGAGGAAATGACTGGTAGATTCACGCAGTGAAGGCTCATTATCACTTCGTTTAGATCATCCTTCTCTCTTCAATGTAAAAGCACTTAAAAATAATATTAAAGAAAACTGTGTGTGTGTGTGTGTGTGTGTGTGTATGTGTGTGCAGCCATCGTCCTGCAGACATGCAGCCTCGCGGTGGTGGATGACTGACGCGTAGGCCGCGCGCAGTATTTGCAGATGAAATATGCGCTTGTGGTTTTTGCAGGAGGCTAAATGAAGCGCACAGTCTGCGGCGCGTCTATAAATCAGGTGGCGGTGTGACTTATATATCTGTTGGTGACATGAGCGAATGAGCGGCCATCGTTTGTGTGTTTGCGGCTCCGCTCCGCTGCCTTTCAGCGCTGCCCGATGGCGCTGCTGACAGACCGCTCAGCTCCGACTCCCTCCAACTGCTGAAAAGTGGAGATGGAGCTGTGTTCTCCAACCTCAAACTATCAACCACACACACGCTCTCACCCCGCCGCGCTCAGGCGAAACTCTAAACATTACGTTCTCTGCTTCAATTAGCTCCCATTCAAAGTCGATAAATTATTCCAGTAATTTCTATTCTATTATTTTAATATTTTTCAAGTTTTACATTTAATTTGCTTGTTGATTTACCTATATTAGCGGTAAAAAACACAACAACAAGTGTGTTTAGGTGAGCCCACATGTTGTCTTTCACATGTCTACATCACAGCAAGAATAAGAAAGATGTGGCTGCTTTTACATCAGTAGACGTCATTCTGTCAGAGCCAATTACACAGATCAGTCAAATTACACAGAACGTGATTACACTAAAGCTTGAAGTCATTCTGAGCCAAATTCTGGTGCATCCAGCTTTTTGTACATTAGGGAGAGCAGCGGGCCTTATATTGCCCAGCTCTAATAATAGATGAAAACAAGACTGCACCGTCTATATATATTTAAATGCATATTTACATGCATGTTGTGCATGTGGCCCATGGTCACAAGGCCAAAGCCTGTGGACTTACTGTATGTGAATTTATAGAGCAGAAATGTGACCATATCCATGGATCAAAAAAAGCTCTTTAATGCATTTTTTAAAATTCTTTTTAAATTCATTTTTTAACCCAAATTTAACAATTTATATTTTTTATTTTTGACTGTCTTTAGCTTTGCAGAAATTTACTATACTTAGAGATAGAAAAATGATGGGTAAAAAAACATCCTTCATTTTAAGAAAAGTCCTGATTCCTGATTCATTTTGGATCAGTGTTATGGATCTCTGTCTGTTCTTACCTCGGTGCTCCTTCAGTGTCCTAGTCTCCACTGGGGGAATGTCAGTCCAGACCCATGCAGCACCTCTCTGGGCATCTGCTGCAATCACAACATTGCATTTTTTTTATAGCAGCAGAATTGAGCTGCAGGTCTGGAGGGGAATTGAACCTAGACACACACCCACCGTCACGTGGTCGGAGCAGGAGGAGGTTGCAGCTGCAGTCACTCTGACACTAGTGTTGGACTGCAAAATATGACTTCCATTCGGTGATCACTCAAAGGGAGACAAACACCAGTATCCACAGGACTCAATCTGTCTCTCAGAATTATTATGAAATAACTTTTCATGGAACCTTTCATCAGTGTGATAGTTCCTACGGTGCACATGGGATTTTATTTTAAATATACCGAAAAAGTGCAAATCGTTGCTGAAAACCACATATCTCCAAATTAGTTGATTCAGATTTTTTTTCAAATAAATTGCCCTTACCTCCTTTATGAAGAAAATTCACTGCAATACTTCAATACTTTTGAAATGAAATTAACAATTAAAAACTCACTTGCTTTTCTCAAAAATGCATTGTCACTTAGCTTAAAACAGGGCTATTGTTTTAGCAACAATGACATGCAAGAATATCAGCAACTTCCTGTCTGTTTCTCAAAGTGTGACGTCGTCCACTTCTCTGATTATGTGGCATTTGTAGGCGACAGGGTTGGAGAAAACACACATTTTATTTCAGCTAGATGTTACTGAAACATTTAGGCCTACATTGGTAAAATCAGGTATTTTTTATGGTCGATAATGCAAGCGCAAAATATGTCAAAATATTCAATTTGAATACATCTGACCCAATTCACAGCATAAACTGCTTATGAAAACCTGAACTTTTGCTGTTGTATAATATCATATTCAAGTGCTGTTATTATATCATCAAGAGTTGAAAGCAGGTTATTTTCCTGCTTCAGGGCATTGGGATCCGACTCTTTTCAAATTGTGAATCTGCATTTTGCATTGAAGTGGACGAATAATTCAGACACTCATGCATTCATGAACGGTTTTGCTGCTCTCATGTTTTACTGCCAATTCAGTATTTTTGTGTGGTTAGAAATGTCGGTTGCTGAGTATTCATTCCACCTCCTCTTGTGTATTATCAGTCCATTAGGCTGGACATCCAAGATTGTCGAGCTGAAAATTCGGTCCCTCTTCAAATTGGTGCGGTGGGTAAACCGTTTTTCGATGTCTCTCATGGCTGCTGTTGGTGTTGTGGTGGAAAGAATGAGGGGGTGTCAGATTTACAGTGCTGGGAGTCTGACCTTTTCTCTCCCTGGCAAAACATTTCCTTGAGTAATTGGCAGGAGGTGAGGCCACCACATTTCTTTCTCCTTGTTTCTTCTACAGTCAAAATGGCAGAGGCTCATTTTCTTATTAGCTGGATACAGTGTCAGCCCCCTTCCCCCTCCTCATTCTCCACACTGCTTCTTTTCTAATCACTGATTGGCCATTTCCCCTCCTGGCCAATGTTGAGCCTTAAATGGCCTCAGTGCGTCACAGACAAGGTGGAGATTTCTGTCTCTACTCCTCAGACCTACAGTGTTAAGAGAACAAGCACGCGTTAGTACATGTTAGGATGGAGCTGCTCTGAACATCACGTCTTATTGAGTATTTTGATTCAATATTGACTATGTTGTCATTTTTTTTGATGTTCATTCTGTACACATGACATCTATTGCACTTCAGCCCATCTTGGAAGAGGGATCCCTCCTCTGTTGCTCTCCCTGAGGTCTCTTCCCTCCCCCTGTTTAAGGTTTGTTTGGGGGAACTCTTTCTTTATCCAATGCCAGGGTCTAAGGACAGAGGCCGGTATATGCTATAAGATTGTAAAGCCCTCTGAGGCAAATTTATGATTTGTGATATTCGTCTACTCAAATGAAATATTTGTTTGATTTATGATGGAAGTACCTGCATTTTGAATACCTTGAAAGCTACTTTCCTATAAAAACAAATATTATTATATAACTTACATTCGTCATAACAACTTTATCAGGTGATAATATGTCAGTGTTGTGTCTGCTGGTCGTTTCGCCTCAAGTGGCAAAAAAATCGATTGCCATTTTGCAGTTGTTTGAACTATTCCCATTTGTTACAACCCAGGAGCACATCTGAAGAAGAATCCCAACTCAAGATCCACTGAAGAGCTTTTTCTTTAGCTTTCAACTGTATTCAATTGAATTCATTTAGTTTCAAATCATAACAGAGATTATCCCAAGACATTATCATATAGAGCAGGTCTAGACTGTACTGTACTATATTTACTGAATCCCAACGTTCCCTCATGAGCAAGCACTCGCCCCAGTGGCAATAATAGCATGTTGTGCAATAATAGCGCAACATGCTACAGAATATTCTGTGACGTATTCTAAACACTACAACACATCAGATAAAGCTGATGAACAATAGAAAATGGACTAATACAATAATAATAGCAGGGATGAATATAATAGAATGCTAAAAATAATAGCAGTAACAGCAGAGATAATAATAGATCTATAATAATCATAATCAGATGAATTTTGCCTAGTTGTCGTGGACAGTGGCTGTTATATATCATTCATATCCAGAGATGTACATGGGCTGAATTAAATGAATAGGCATGATTCAAATACAGTTTTTGTGTTATATAGAGAATGTGATGATGCTGAAGATCTTCCAGAAATGTAAGATGTCTCGCTGACACCTGCCTCCTCAGTTTTCTATCAGCATGTCACAACAGCACTGAATCCAAACAAGGCCGACCAGACACTGGTGAGCTGGAACACCAGTCACCAATCCTTATGCTCACAATGAAAATGACTGAGCCAATCAGATCTCAACCAAAACAAGGATCAATCCAAATTGCTAGGGGTCGCTTACATCCCCCTTTACCATTTGCCATGGCCCAGGTCAGGACCATACAGTTATTTCTGAAATCAGAATTTGAAAAATAAAAACTTAATGATCCAAACTCCCGATGGCCAGTGTGCCCCTGTGCTTATCATAGGACTTCCCATCCATGTTTGCTTTAAAGACAATAAGATCCAGTTGGAAGCTCCAGAAACATCTATGCCTCTGGACGATTGGAATCGTTTTGTCAAATGTATTCATGGGTTCTAACTCCAAAGCCCTGGATATTCTGAAGACAGGACTTCTAGGAAATAATGACCCCCTTAAAGTGATGGCTGCTATGATTTATTTATTTTGACCTTAGCTTAATGTGATGTGTTGTAGTGTTGTTTTGAATATGTTACAGATTACATCTTTATTACACATAGCAATTAAGCTGTGCGGTCACATTAGACGAAGCCCCAAATCCTCTACGGCCAATTAATGGAAAAGCGTTTAAATGAGTCACAAACGTTGGTTTGACACATTTGAAAGCTGGCTGAGTGTTTTCTCTCGCAGTTTGGGGAATTCTCTAAATGTAAGCATCTATGCCTGAAGTGACAGCTATGTGAGAATCATATTTTTAGATGATTAACTATTCACTGTTGCTTTCTCTAAAATGTTTCGTACATTTTCATAGTTTACTGAAACATAGAGATATGTTTTTCAGTAACTCTCCAGAAACCATCTTGGAGAATAGTTATCGTCAGTGTTGGCACACTTCAGCTCTGCTTTCATACACAACATTAATAAATGTGATCGCCGAACGCAGAGCAGTTAACCAACAGCTCAGAGAAAACAGAACGAACTCATAACTTTCTTTCAACAGCCACGCTGCTGCCTTTCCCCAAACACTGTTAGCATGTGAGAAGTGATGGAGCTGCTGCAGAGCTCACTACACACTTCTACTTCTAGATAGTACACATTATTTTACTACATACAGTATCTGCAATTAGTATCTGTATTTTTGATGACCAAAATATTACTTGCAATTATACCTAGCAAGTTATTCTTACTGTACAGTTAAGGATATCTACAGATCTATCGGTCAGTAATTAGATCAAACAGATTTTTCAAATTATGACGAATCACAACATGTTTGGCAAAGATCTGTTGTCTGTTTGTGGGGGACTTGGGTTATTAAAAGTGTGAAATGTCATCTTCAAAATGTTATTGTTCTACAGCATAATGTAGTGTATTTTGCACCCGATTAGAAGTAAGCCGTACCTTATCCTGCTTGGTTTTACCTCCAAAATTCTTTGTCACGTTGAAATAAGAGGCATAGGCTGTGTATTACTCACCAGTGTTGGGGAGCAACTAAATTTTAGTTACATGTAACGGAGTTAAGTAATGAAATTACACACAAATTGTAAAATCTGTAAAGAGAAAAGTACTGTCTCCGGCAGGCGACCACTGCTGCTGTGTGATTGAATGAATACAACCCAACCCGGGCTAAACCCCATCTACTAATGGGCTGCAATGTGTTGTAAAACACACTTTATTCAAACGATGTGTGCAGGCAATCGGCATCGTCATTGTGTAAGACATTTCATAAAATCTTGCCAAAAACATAATTAAACTCACCAAGCTCACACACGACCAATCACATGATTCTCCGGGCGGATAGTTAGTTACCAATCACAATGTTGGTGATTACAAAGGGGTTACACTCGAATATAAGGAACGTTTGACAGTAATCAGTGTTGAGTACTGTTTAGATGTTTACATTGCCTCCTCGGTTAAGTTGATGTTTTTGAGGACTATTAAGCTTTGTTACACAATATAAAACAATTGTTAGTAAAAGCGATCAAATGTAATGAGTTACACTACTTTCATGAAGTTAAATAGTTACATTACTCGTTACATTTTTAAAGGGTAACTAGTAATCTGTAGTTTATTACATTTCTAAAGAAACCTTCCCAACATTGGTAATCCCACACATTATGTTGATAGATGATGCAATGTGAACAGATGTACTCGTGTCTCTAGTAGTTTGTATTAAGTTCAAACTACTGCAGTCAGTGGGTGCTCAATCATCGCATGCAGCACCCTGTTACAAAGCATTTTGTGGTGCTATTTAATAGCTAAAAATTCATAGCAATAGGTGAAAACTTCCTAAAATTATAAAAATATAGTCTGTATTATTCTATAGCGTGAAACTATATTGAAGTTGTCTAAAATCAGGCTAGCAGGGCTACAGCTTCTATAAAAGTGCTCCTGTTTATCTGGCCCCTCTCTCTGCTTCACCTCATAAGATCTGGCGTCTCACTAGTTCCTCAGTGCTCGTATTTAAACAGTGTCATGCCCTTTGTTTTTCAGAGGTAAGCCCCTGGACTCTTTGAAGTGGGCGCCATGTTTGCACTGTGACCATTTAATTCGGAGCGCAGCTTGATGATATTAGTGTCAGGGTCAATTGCTGATTTCAGTTGGACTTTCATAGCTGCCTAGTTGGCGGTAAGGCATCATGTGCTGCTTGGTTCAAGATCTGGTCAAACCCATAGTCTTACTTACACCCATACACACTCCAGCTCCTCCAGTTCCTCTGATCCCCGAACATGTGACACGGCAGACATGGGACCTGGTTATCCTGCCGACTTCACAGGCCTGAGCTCAGCACAGTGGACGTTGTTGCTCAGACCTCCATGAAGGAACTTCCAAAATCCTGTGTCGCCTTTTTCATCCTCCTTCCCGTATCATCAATACAGACTATTATAGTTTTGCCTCTATGAAGAAATGGCTTTGCCATGTGCACAGAATGTGGAAGTATTACATTTGGACTTTTCCTGCTGCCTTTTATGTGGTTTTCTAATAGCAGATGTGGCTGGCTCCTATTTAACTCTCACTTATTAAACCAAATACGTCGGTCAGGAGGAAAGTGAACCAGTTGGAAGTGAATTAAATGTATAAAGCTGAGACTCTGAAGTGTTCATCACTTTTGATTACCAGGTAAGCATGCCATGTGACTCCTGAACCAATACATCTATCGTCTTTTAATGCAACTTTCACAGCTTTGTCTTTCTGGTTTTGATGTTCCTAAAACTCCCCCTGTCGTTGGACCTTTGTCACTGTAACGTCTCTGAGCTAAATGTAAAACAGCAGTGTATCTTTGCCTGTGACAAACTCATAAAATACAGACACTTGTGACAAGGACAAGCTCATCTGAATTCATCGTTTGGTTCGGGTCATTAAAGATAAGTGGGACTCAGGGATTTAGGGACTAGTTTTTGTCCCGTCCTCTCGGTTGTACTTTACCAGGATTTTCTCTGCTGCTGGCGGTAAAAGCCATGCAGCCATTTGTCTCGCTGCACTTCACTATACCTCTGGTTTTATTGGGTGTGAGTGACTTGTCAGCAGTCGTCTACAATGCATTTTAAAATACTTTTTTCTCCTTGAGCTCAGCCTTTGTTCTCATGGAGGAGAGAAAGAAAGCCTGTGAGAATTGGATGAGGAGAGAAACGATGATGATGTCAATGTGTGATTCCCTAAAGTGCAGTCATATCTACAGAAATGTATTTTGTGTGTGCATTTACGGAATTTTCAATTTGTGATATAAGATATAAACCCCACACTGGTGTACCAATAAGTAGGGGTTATGTAGGTCGTTGATATGGAGCTAAGAATAACTGTAGAGTATCTGTAGAGAGACAACAAAACAACTTAGGTTTAGGAAAAAAGCATGATTACGTACGTAAGTCATATGACTAACGTGACTAACCACACTAACAACACGCGTAAGAGAATGTCAACATTTACTTTGAGTTTCGCAAAGGAAACTAGCAGCGATCTGGAACGACTTTGAAGAAAGTCCTGTTTTTGTTTGCCCGGCTCAGCTGCCCTCCATCCGGCCCTGTGTGGACTATCTCGCTCTTTAAACTACATCAGTTTCTCTGCCCGTAATGCTGCGAGTGGGGTCGCGCATACACATGCTAAATGTGAATCAGTGTCAGCAACGAGCAGCACTGACCAAGCTGCTTCACTTGACACGTTGGGAAGTCTTTGGAACGTCTTTCGACTCTATACCATTTATATTAAGTATTTATGCATGTTGACTTTAATTACCGTTGGCTCAGTCTAACTTGGGTCTGAAGATCTTAGGTCATTCCAAAGTGCTCCACTGTACAAACGTTCAGGTCAGGTAGTAATGATGTGTGTCTGGTAGTTGTAGCAGCATCAGCTGACATTAATTGGAGGCTGGCCCAGTAAAGACACTAGTTTTGGTTAGTTTGGGTATCTCAACATAATGGGCTCATAGTTAACCTTTGCCCAAATGAAGGTGTTTACTGTTGCTCGACTGTGCAGCTATATAATGTGTAACGTTTGTGTTCAGGTCACTCCCCTCTGTTGTGTCTCCTCTCCAACATGTTGGGGCTAAAAGAGTCCTCAGGGTATCTGAGCACCTCTTTAAGGATCCGGGAGATACCATGTGGTAATTAGTGCAGGGGTGTTATGGTACTTTAATCTCCTCTTCAGGCTTCTATACTAATGTGTTACATAAATTGAGGCCATGTAGATATTTTACCTTAGGGTAGTAGAAACATATGTTATTGTGTTTGTTATGGTTTGTGTATTTTATTGTCAGGTGAGGGGCAGAGTTCCCTATGTGGTGGGGGTTGTTGGTGGCCGTTGTCAGTGGCAGACACCAGTTTCCATCAAGTACTGCTACTGCTGTCAGGACCACATGCTGATTGAATGTGTTCATTGTGAAATAAACACCTGGTTGGTCTGCACCTAACCTCTGTCTCAAGCCTCCTGCTTTTAGAGTCCAGCGTCTACATGATATATTGTAGGCATTTTTAGCATTTCTCTTTTAACATATTTTTGCTAATTTGGTTAAAGTTGTGGTTCTCAACCACAACTTTAGACCCCCTTGGGACCCCCAAGAGGGTTTGAAGATCATATCTGGGGGTCGCCAGAGGATTGTGGTGAAAATCTAATTAAAATAACATTTAAAAAATAAATTCATATTTTAGACTGGGGAATGTTTCTTTTATATTACATTGCCCGTACCAGTGATACGATTTGCCTCAGAATAGCAATCGTGTAGATTGCTGTTTGTGAGAGTCAAAAAGGTCGGGCACCACTGGATTAGAGCATTCTACATAAACAACCTACCTGCTTATAACACATAGGGCAGCAGGGTTTAAGTCTAGATGAACAACAGATTTTCAATGAAACCAGATATTGTCAGTTGAGTGCAGTAAGTGATGATGAGTCACAGTGGATGAATTGTTTGAACCGCCCTGCTGTTCTGTCAGAAACACATTTACTGTCGTACCTTTGGCTGGGACAACGTTGACCCCATCGATTCCTCTGTACAGCGCTTTCATTTAGTTTTTGTTATATTTATCTGAAATGCTGGGATGTTATATTTCCACAGGTGATTTCCTTCATATGGTTTGGCATATGGCACACTGCTCAGACAGAAAGCCTGAATTATCATATTGAAGTTGAAAATAGTAAATATTGTAAAATATATTTTGTTTCAATGAGCCTCCAAAACATAAATGTTGAATTTGATTCTTAGAGTCGCATGAATTGATTTTTTGGCCCTTCGGGGCACTTCGGAATAGTGTAAAACTGTTCATGCAAAAATGTTTCAAATAGTGAGGTTTTAGTGACGATGGATGTGTTGAGAAGTATTGATCCAAACTGAGGGTTTGTAAATCAATGTCTTGATATCGTTTCGCTGTTGTTCACTATTTACCTCAATTACTTCAAGACTTTTCTCTGTTTTTGAGTCTCCAAAAACAAATGATGAGTAATTGAAATACAAATGGTCCTTTTGTGGGAGAGGTATTATGGTGCAGCAACTAACAAACAACATGGTTTCATTACTCTAAATGTCACCTGTGCAGATGTCATTGAAAATTCTAAGCAAATACACTTTGAATTGAGCAATGTTTGGACCAACATCCTTCTCTACAGTACCTCTCTGTACCTATGCTTTCCTCTGTGCTGCTGAATTGGTGCAGCACCATACGTCTTTAAACAGCTGCTAAGATAATATACGCTTACAGAAGGTCAGTGCTTTGTGTTTCAGTGAAGACTCTCTGTCTCATGGTCTCCAGTACATGTTGCTTTGGCTGCTTTTCAAATACACATCAAAGCTTTTGTGACATTTTCAACCCTAAATACAGGCTATGCAGCAGCTTCACTTCAACATTATTTGTACTGGCTTTCAGAAACCTGACTGGTGTGAATACCAGCAGACTGGTAAAGCAGAGTAAGAACATGGCTTCTGCCTTACTTTCCTTAACATCACACACTAAACTCTCTCAAGGTAATTCCTAAATTGGCATGTTTACAACTCGCTAACATGTCATTTAGTAATAAACAACACTTCTAAATACTGTATACCGTCTTTGTTTCTGAAGAAGAAGTAGCATCAGTCAAACTCCAGTCTGAGTATACTGCATGTCTGTGGAGCGGCTCAGAGTTTATCTAAGGAAGCGTGGGTGTATTTTACATGCGTCTGAGCTTGGACAAGTGTTGGGGGGATTGTATGTTTTTAGAAGAGCTGGCGGGTTTAGTCTCAGCATCTTGACTCGGCCCAGGCGTCTCTCCATCATGACAGAAACTGTTAGTCTTTGCTAATCTCCTGTGTTCATCTTCCCAGTGTGTGGAGGCCAGGCCTCTCAGTGCCATCAGAGCAAATGATTTCTCCGGGGTCAGACGCACAGATCCCAGATAGTTCCTCTTGTTGTCTTTTTTAAACACGTCCTCGAGGAGTTGGCCATGATCAAAAGCCCACTTCTGCAAAGGCCTGGATGTGCAGCAGGCTCGTACTGTGTTTGTGATTTGGGCTGGAAGAGCGCGGTGCAGGCTTGCTGCTGTTTGATCTAAGACAGTGAAAGGCGTGCGTTTCCACACAGGCCTTCGCTGTTTCCTTTAGCAGTAATGAGTGACAAGATGGAGGTCGCCCAGCGTGGCCCTCTCTAGCCACTTCATTAGCTGCCTCGCAGTGTTTGGCTTTACTCTGATTTACGACTTTTCCGCTCGACATCTTTCAGTTTGTAATTTGTCTCCAGAACAGCAGGTCATAGTAGGATGTACCATGGCACACAGACTTGACATAGAGCTACATGTTATATTTATTCCAAATCAAGCTGTAATGCATGCTGGGGAACAACCAAGAGTGTGTGCAAATAGACACTTCTACTGCAGGGTTCAAAACCGAACCCATCTAGCATGTCAACTTAAGAAAAAGCAAAATTATTTGTAGAAAAACGTTTTTTCTCCAACAGGATTACATAATCTTTTGGATAACAAATGTTTTTGTTTTGTTATTGTTGTTGTTTTTTTTTTTTTTTTTAACTCCGGAGCACTTTTAGAAAAATGTATGTTTCACCTTTTCAACCCTTCATAAAGAATGAATTGGGGTTGAGATCTGAAATGGAAAGCCATGCTGCTCTAATGAACAGTGTGTTCAGTGTTGAAATATAACTAAGTACATTTAGTACAAATTTGAGGTACTTTACTTGAGTATTTCTATTTTATGCAACTTCACACTAAATGTTGTACTTGTTTACTTCTACATTTGTCGGACAACTCTAGTTACTACGTACTTTTCAGATTACAGTTGTTCCATCTCCTTCCTGACCTGTGAAAACCATGTACCTCCAAATGTTGTGTTTGTTGAATTGGAATTTTTGTGATGGATGAAGTGTTTTTTGATGTGTTGAGAAGATTCTCCTACTTCTGAAGCTAAATAAACTCTTTAAGATCAGCTACAAACATATGACGATCTTATAGAATAAGATGCATTGCTGTAGATTAAACTAGCCAACAGGAGTTAAAGGAGCTAAAGGAGCTACATCTACAGTAGTATTATCAATTAATCATCACAATGGTAACATTTTATTGCACATTAACACTTTGACTTTTGAAGCTGAATTTCATTTAGCTGATAACACTAAGACGTTTACTTTGTAAATATTTTGAATGCAAGACTTTTACTTGGGTTGTTTTCACAGTGTTTGTACTTTTACATAACTCTTAGCTACATGAGATGACACTCCTGGTGCTTTGCTTTGGTCAGTGCGGCGTTAATGCTGTGAAAATGACCAACCCACAATAGGCAAAACATCCCCACTCCTGAACGTTTCCACCACCATGTTTGACTGGAGGTTTCATGCACAATTGCATGAACCTGTCTCATGCAATGTTGCATTAACCTGTTATGTGGCTCTCATAACAATTCAGCACTGTTGCAGACTACATCAGTTTCTCTGCCCGTAATGCTGCGAGTGGGGACTTTGTGCAATCTATTTTTGGAAACTGGCTTGTGTATTAACTGCAGTTTGCCTGTTGTCCCCATTACTAACTGAAGGTCAGCTGTTTGTCTTCCATGCTTCTCTCTAGATGTGTATTTCCTATCACATGACAAAACAGCCAAAAACTGAATAGACTAAAGCTCTTCTAACAATAGTTATTAATATGAATATATTAATAAATAATCTTTCACCATTTTGTCTGATTATTATATATTTTTCGTCTAAATTATTTACATGTAATAATAACATTTGTAAATGTCCATCCCTGATTTTTTTTTCATATGATGCAGATATTGTGTATTAATAACTTGGTGTGTGGATAACTGTCTGTTTGTTTCCTGAACCCTTGAGCATCAATCATGAGTATACATGATTCAGTGCTAATAAAATGATTAATGAATTCATATTACCTGCAGGTCTAATTGCACTCAGATTTGATGATCATAAATTGTGTTTGCTGTAGTTTTTTCTCCGTTATACATGTTGTAACTATGCAATTAATCCTACAGTATTCGATGATGCAATGAGGTAAAGTAAGTAAGTGTGCCACCTAGTGGTTGTTTGTTTTGGAAGCAGCACTGGTTGGGAGGTGACCTGCTGCTGTGGAGAGTGCTGGACAAACTGGATAGTAAGTAATATCAGTTAAGAGAGGAATGGAACAAAATACTTTGAAAAAACAGACTTTATATCTCTGACATGAGTATAAGGTCCTGTAAAGTGGATAATCCAAACAATACCTATACATGGAGAAATACTTGCTAAAGTGACAGCTATAATATCATATCTAAAAACATTTAGCAATACTAAGGATTGCCAGCACCACACATATAAAAAAATAAAAGGTCCACTGGCTGTGTCTCTGACCCAGCATCAATCTATAGGTGTCAGTACCATGATAGTGTTGACATCAGGTCAGCAAGAGGGGACAACACAGCAACAGCACAACATTGGCAGGCAAACTGACTGAACTATGAATGAAGTCTCATAAAAGAGAAAGCTCTGAACACTCCGCTCTTTAAGGCACAACTTCTCTCCGTCTTCAGTGTCCAGAAGGGGGCGATAGGCCTGTATGCTGTGGTATTGTAGTTCAGAACTATCCAAAGAGTAGGACTCACTGACACACACGCACACACACAAGTTATCATACACACTGTTAATTAACAGCTCTTCTGGCCCATGTGATCGGCCTGTACTCTATTATAAGTGCATTTTATAGGTGTGTTTACTAGGTGTTTTAATGGATCTTTTGCACCGACAATTGGAGTTAACTCAAAGCAATCTGTGCTTTTCCCTTTGGCACATCTCACTTTGACTGCTTCATAAAGTCAAACATTTGTATTTCCACCTTTATGTATGTGTGTGGTTGCGTGTCTGTGTGTTTGTGTGTGAGGTACAGTACTGGCTTGTGGAAGTGTTGCTGTGTGAATTTTTCTCCCTCCTTCTCCCGCTTGTCCTGAAGGAGAATAGTGGCCTGTGATTGGACCTCGCCTGCTCCACTATGGGCCAGTGCAATGGCTGCACCTGAGCCAGCAGCCAATGGGCCGTCTGCGGAGAGAAGCCTATACCATTACACTGTGTGGACACCATAAGGGTTTCTGGGCTGTTTCCCAGCACCGTCACACTAAAGTACTGCACTAGCAGTGGCCTTTCATTCACAAATTTAGAGTATGCAGTCAGCCAAAATTACTCTTATTAAAAATGAAACTGATTGCCACAAAATCTATTGTTATTTTTGAGTCCAAAAATAGAATTTTAATCTGCAGTTGGATAAGTATTCAGATCTTTTCAAGGCTTTGTGTAAAATATGAATGTGTAGACTAACTGTAGCAGTCATACAGTGACAAATATGGTATATACTTTAGTAAGTACGTTATTTAATTTTTCAGAAGGCAGTTCACTTCCTCTTTTTGCAGTCCGAAAACCAAAATAGGAGAACATGCACACGGTAGGACCACACGGAGACAGCGCCCACTCAAAGCTCCCAGCCCCCCCCCAGGTTAGGTTGTCCACTTTGCGACTCTCGCTAGATTTTTGCAGTTCCCCATTATGCTCTCCCTTTGTGTTTGTATGTTCCTGTTTGTGTTGTCTGGAACTGGGCGTGGTCTCCTGATCGGTTGCTGCCACTCAAGTATGCACATCTGCTGCTCATCTGCAATCAAGCCATCTCCACTCTCTGCTGCATAAAAGCCTAGATCAGTCTTCCACTCATCGCCACACCGTCCACCTTTGGTGTTGTGCTCGGGCCAACTTTACTACCTTTCTGGAGAATCATGTTTTTCCTATTGCTCTGTTTCTTGACTCTATTTTTCCTTGTGTCCAGTTTTTGGGAATCCAGCCTTCTGTTTAACCTCCGTTTGACCCATTTACCCAACTCATTGGAAAGCCCTGTTTGCCCCAGTCGCTTTGCAACCAAACATTCTGGTTCACCCCAACATTCTGGTTCACCCCAACATTCTGGTTCACCCTTATCAAGGAATCATGGACAATAACTTCAATAAACTCACTCTGTTTTTTCAACTATGTTCTGTCTCGTCGTTTGTGTCTGTACCGTGGGTCCAAGTAAAACTACCGCCATTACAACAGTAATGAGTTTGTGAATAATTGCCTGTAAGTATGCCATAAAAATGTCATAATGCGGTATCCAAGGTAGCCAAAATGACCTATGACATTTTTATGGCATACTACTGTGACATTTTTTCAGACAACTTTATAGCATACTATGACATTTTTATTACACTTGTTTTATGGCATACTATACTATGACTTTTTATGGCATGCTCTGCATTAACATTTTATACCATAACACGTTTTTATGGCATGAACTTTTTCTGACATACTATAGTCAGTAGTGGATTGTATCACGGATCGGAGTAGTGGATCGTGTCTCGGATCGGAGTAGTGGATCGTGTCTCGGATCGGAGTAGTGGATCGGACTAGTGGATCGGACTAGTGGATCGGAGTAGTGGATCGGAATAGTGGATCGTGTCTCGGATCAGAGTAGTAGATCGTATCTTGGATCGGAGTAGTGGATCGTATCTCGGATCGGAGTAGTGGATCGTATCTCGGATCGGAGTAGTGGATCGTATCTCGGATCGGAGTACTAGATCGTATCTCGGATCGGAGTAGTGGATTGGATCAGCACCAAAGAAAAAAGGGAGCAAATATAACTTTTAGAGATCCCTGATCACGTTTTTTTGCCGCTGATACTAATTGGAGATCATTGATGATCCATATTGGCAGATACAGATCCCTTTGTTGTTTGGTCATAGCAACTGGTCTACAAGGATCCATCCAAAAAATCATTTCAACCCTCAGAAGTCAGTGTAAACTATGAAAAGTTCTAAATCCTTTTACTTTGTTATAGTAATTTATAGTGTTCCTTTTCTTAATATAAACACACAATTCAAATGATAAGAACATAAATTGTATTCTTATTGATTGAAACAAACTTCAATCAATTTTTGCAAACCAATGCAAACCAATCACTAGAGACCAATGTATCCGCCGTTGCCATGACAGCACACTTTGGACCAGTGTTTCAGGAGTGAAGAAATTCAAAACTATTATTCAGCAGCCCAAACACAAAGAGAAGCCATTGAGTGAATGATCCAGAGATGTGCGGGTAATTTGCCCATACACACCGTCTTTTCTAGGACAATTTCCGAACCTGGAATCTTGGACCAAACATACATTCATACAAGTCAATTAATTAAGCTTGTATGAATTTATGTTTTTAGGAAACGCGAAGTAAACCAATTGCTGTGGCACTGGGATCCAGCATCTACCTACAATTCTAGGATTAATAGTCAGTCACAATGTTGTCCCACAAGAGGTAGAAGATCTTATTGGAGAGGAGTGGCTGTGGCTTTTTTCTGATCGTTTTTGTTTGTTTGTTTTTAGGTCTTTGGCATTTGCACACACTCAGACTCCTCAAATTTGCATAATTTGCTCACAGCTGGCACATCCTGGGTACCCTTCTTATTATTTAGGTCTACCAACATTGCATGTTCTTGTGTAAATTGTTCAGAATTATTTCAGTAATCACCATTTTCCCCATTAATTACCTAGACTGTGGTGGCTCGCCATACAGTACAACCGAAGTAGGAGAATAAATTGTTTACTTGAGCCCAATAGTTAAAGGAAGTACTCACATCTGCGACTTAAGTAAAAGTTCAGAGATCTGTAAAATACTCTGTTACAAGTAAAAGTCCTGCATTCAAAACGTTAGCCTACTGAAGTGAAAGAACAAAAGTACAAGCATAAAAGTATACTTAAAACACCAAAAGTAAAAGTACTCATTCTGCAGAATGGCTTCTTCCAGAATAATATATGGATAGTTGACAAATATGCAGTAAAAAATGCTTGTTTTTGTGCAACACTATTTTTTGAAGATAAAATATACCCTTGCTATTTCCACACATATAGTTATGTGACATAAAGTATAAGTCATTAGCACTTAATGTCCATTATGACTGTTTGATCCAGAGAAAAGCAGCTGTAGACTTCACACTTGGCATCACAGGGACTGCATGTGACATTAAAGTAAAGAGATGAGTGAATTAGAATGAAGCAATAACGTACGAGAGGCTGTGATACAGATGGGTGTCAAATGAAGACTTACACACACACACACACACACACACACACACACACAGACATATATATATATATATATATATCTGAGATTTCCATTTTTGTTTTTCATTTGTATTTATGGTAATAATATTATTTATATATTCATATGACATCGTGACATAGTCTCATAGCCCAGTTTGTCATAAAAAAGAGATGTAAATAACAGTGTTGAGGTTATACATCCATTATTACAAAAGGAGCAGGAGCAAAAATAGGAAAAATGTATTAGATATCTATTATATATTTCATGGTTTCTTATATTATATGTTTCTAAAACTAAAAAGAAATTTAAAAATCTGTGCAAAGTCTTTAAAAGTGGTAACAGCATATATCACAGTGTAGCGTAGAGTGTGTAGTGCAGGGGTCTCAAACTCATTTTCACTCCGGGCCACATCAGCATCATGGTCATCATGATCATCATCATCAAAGGGCCGGTTGTAAATGTAACTTCTCCTAACATATTGGTAAATAACTGTCTCTGCATTTGATTATTGTTTAATCAAGTGTTAAAATATTGTACATGCAATTATATAAATGTAAAAATATATTTAAGCACATTTCTGTTATTATAACTTAAATCCTTTTAATTTAGGGTTAAGAAACCCACATTACTCTATCAAAGATCAAACTATTAAAGAAAATAGCAAAGACAAATATCATCAAACACAAGTTATTACAATAACTTTGTTCAAAGCTTAAAATCCTTTCAAGGGTGCGTTTGCACAGTCCCACGTGAAGTATTTTATGTGTTGTAAAGCCACGTTTAAAGTAGTCTTCAATGTACTCACAATACATTTATATGTCTAATCTACAGTAACCAGCCAAAGAGCTGCTTCTATCTATGACTGTTGTGTTTAAGTATCTCATCATTTTGACTTTCTATCTCAGAATTATGACTTTCTATCTCATAACTTCGACTTTCTATCTCATAATTTTGACTATGTGTATATTTCTGTTATCAAGTCTAACTTTAAATTTTTTTATTTTTTATTTATTTTTTTTACTTTTTAATTTTTTGTCGCTGGCCACATAAAATGACGTGGCGGGCCGGATTCGGACCGCGGGCCTTGAGTTTGAGACCTCTGGTGTAGTGTATTGTAAGAGGAGATAACTTTTTGAAATCTATTCAAATTTATTTTTGCATACTTTGTTACAAATTCATATGAACCTAACTTTGCACACATGCTTTCCTGCACCCCCTTTTCTTTGATGACCTGAACAATGGCAACATTACCTTAGAAACACACCTTATTTAAAAAAAGGTGTCTGTGTGAAATTTCTGCCTATGAAAACTGTGAATTTTGAAAGCCTCTCTGTAGGATCTGGTTTTATAATAAATATATATTTTAATACTTTGAGATGGAGGGCAGATATCACAGCACTAACTTGATCCCAGCAATAGGTGAAATACCCCAGAGATTATACACAATTTATGGCTATTTGTAAGAGGAGAACAAATGAAAAGGCATTAGAATATTTGTGTACCTGTTATCTGGGGCGTGCTGACTAATGCGAGGCTACCAGACTCTGAACTATCTTCTGCAGTATAGATAAGAAGAGAAGAGAAGGGCAGCCGTTTGGGATGATGTTTAGATTTCACACAGTAAAAGTCAGGAAAGGTGGTGTCTGTCTGTGTTGAAATGATCACAGACAAACAGTTGTTGTTATTTATTAATCTCCTGTTGGCTTAAATAACAACAGGCCTACACTGATTATTTAAAAAGGTTGTGAATCATCTTGGCCTTTTTAGCCCACTCCGTCACCAGTCATTAGTTATGATCCACGGGGTCTCCACAGGAGCCTATTGATCACTCATTGACTGATTGATTTAGACAAATACTTTTTTTTTTCTCTTAGAGTGCGAGGTCGAGTCGCTCTCTCTGTTAATTGAAGATAACAGAGGGGCAACAATGGCCCCCGTAATAGAATGAGAGTTTTGTGATTATCGCTGCAGAAAGAAAAGAAAATGCAAAAGCAGGGGAGGACGACGAGGACGACGAGGAGGAGGGGGGGCTCTCTAATTAGGAAGCTGTGGCCGGCAGGCAGGCGACAGGCGCCGGGTCCGGGACAAAAGGCTGTCTGCTGCCCTAAACTCCCCCTGCTTAACCCTTTAAACCGAGACACACATACACGCAGTCACACGCACAGTACTGCTGCATCACACACAGCTCTCTCTCTCTCTCTCTACACACACACACACACACACACACACACACACACACACACACACACA
>NW_022280094.1:1524560-1582060 GCF_004355925.1 Anarrhichthys ocellatus
CACACACACACACACACACACACACACACACACACACACACACACACCCACACACACACACACACACACAATGGTTCACAATTTGACTTTGGTACCAAATGCTTTGAACGCCATGACTGAAAAGGAACACACAAAAAAAATGACAACAATCAGACGGTCTAGAGATAATAGATAATAACACGTGAAATCTTTGCATATTCAGCGCATTAAAACCCCACAATATTACATGTATTTCCAAAATGTACTGGCCAAAACTCCATATTTCCTGATGAGCTCCCAGCTCAGTGAGGGAACGGTTAAGAGTTGCTCTCAGGCTTCAGCGGATGTGTGAGCGCAGCAGAGAAAGCTCTTCCTATAAATACTTACATTACTCGACTCTTTCTAAAAATACAGACGGCCACACAATACTAAAGGAAATGCTGATTGACGGTGACTGAAGACGTGCTCTAAATAGACTTGAACGGCGAAGCATGCAAGAGACAGACATATAATAAATACAAAATGACAGACATAGGCCAATTGCTGGTACTGTATACTGCTAAGCAACTAATACAATAACCGTCACAAATAGTATCAAGAAGAAAAGTTGTCTCTTTAACTCTATCGGTCAATTAAAGCCGGTACAAAAAGATTTAATTTGACATTCACAGCTGTAGATTTTATGGAAAATGGATAGCAACAAATATCACCCAAAAAGTAATCAATTAATTTCATCATCTGATTTCAAATGTATTTTAATGACACGGATTAAACTCAATAACATGTTCTTATGAAATTAAAATACACACATGCACTTTTTCATGTAAAACATATGATCGACAGGGGGCGCTCCTGTCCCACGTGTGCTTATGTGTGTGCACTGTGTGTGTGTGTGTCCAACGACTTATTTAAAAAAACGCTTTTTAAAATGTGTACAGCTGTTCGGCTCTAATAAGAGGATACCAATAATAAAAAGTTCTTATATTAATATAATTAACAATAAACAATAATAACAACAATAATAATAAGGATACGCCTCCAAGCTTTCAGCACAACGATTTTTTTATTGAAATTGTGAGACAATCAAAAAAAAAAAAAAAAAAAAACCCGGACAACCAGCATAAACAAGATACTTTCTTCTTTAAATATATTTTTGAATAGATATGAATGATGCGCCCGTAGGAGGAATTGCTTTGAATGTCTCCTGGCTGGAGTGAAATAACCTGAGGTGTTTTTGAATCCATGTGGAGCTCTTTCCTCTGTCTTTGTCGGTGGATGCAGACTAAAACATGGCACACACGTCACCTAAAAATCAGCGATGCTTCATAAACAGTTTTTCAAACCAACAAGCGCTAAATAGCTTTCATGTACAGTATACGTTCATGTAAAATGGGGGAGAGGAGGAGGAGAAAAAAAAGTAACAAGTTAAATTCGAAATATATACACGCTAATATACAGCCTTGAATAAATTAATACCAATTGCATATTCTTGGATCTTAGCTTTATTTACAGAATTTGTTTTATCTTTAATTACATAAATAGTTCCGATTTTTTTTTCTGGCATGAAATGATAAGCGGTTATTTCTTCCTCTCGCAGAGCGTTCACCTTCCGTGCCTTTTGAAATAATCAGGCCTGGAAAAAAGTTTTTGGATGCAGCTTGAGACCTGCCTGTCGAAACCAGGCCGGGACGCTCAAATGCTTCAAGTTCACCAAACTCAACACTCCGCTGTGCCCCGCCCAGTCTACGGAGGGGCAGGCTCTCAAGCAGGTTAGACCGATTGATGGGGCCGATCCTGACCCTCATTTTTGTTTTATCATTATTTTAGTATTTCATTGTCTAAAATGTGTTGTTTATATATTTCATTGTTTTGTATAATAGTATTTTAATGCAGGAATGTACCCCAGAGTTTCTACATGGGTGAGCCTGCCTTCAAGAGCCGCTAACCCCAAAACATGGGATTCAGGGGAAGGTGTGTATCTGATGATAGTCAAAATGTTGTCTTACAGGCTTTTCACCCTCTCTAATAGGTAAGCTCCAGAGGAGACCCTTAATACTTGTGGATTTAAAAAGATTAAATTGAATTATATGGGCAACATTTTTGTCAATATGCTGCTTTGTTCCAAAAAATACCAGTTATCGGCCTTCACTGGACCTATATCAGTCAAACCTCATCCCAGTCTCTCTAATGTGCTGTACAGGACAAATGCACTTATAGTCCTCTGGTATTCAAGCCAAGTCTTCATCCCAAACGGAGAGTTTTCATCACTTGGGAGAGTCTGCACTCGGGGAGGGCTCCCGCTGGCTCTCCAGGCCGCTGACCAGCCTCTGAATGCTTTGCAGCTCATTCACTGAGTCCTTCATAGAGGTTTTGGGAGATGCAACCCTCCCACTTGACCCTCCTGTCTTATGGTTGCTGTGGTGCTCCGGTGCTGGACTGGTGTCCCTGCTGCCCGGTTTGGAGGATTCGGAGCCTGGATTCAGGCTGCCCTGCAGGCCAGTGAGCAGGCTCTGAGGCAGCGACACTGGGAGCTGGTAGGGATTGAAGCGGAGCCGGGGACGTGACGCGTTCAGGAAGGGGTTCCTGGAGAGGGGGTTAGAGGTGCTGGTGGCTGGGAGGGCTGAGGCCGAGGCCGCAGCAGCAGCCGCCGCCATGTAGGTGTAGGGATATGGGAACAGACCGCCAAACGGAGGCATGGGGATGCCCTGGAATATGCAAGAGGAAAGACCATGAGTTACAGTTACACATCACTATTTCCAGTCAAGCTGTCAAATAATCAAAGCACTGATACATTTCTTCCAACACACAAACAGCAACTAAACTGGTCAATTTCTTCAGATTTTTTTAAACAGATTTAGTAAATTATGAAAGTAAAAGCAACAAATGTTTATTTTGGGTGTAAAAATATTTTTACAAATAGTTTACTCCACAGAAGCTGAACATGTTCAAGGCAATAGTTTGATTACTGTTTTTATCATTAAATGTGTGTTAGTGCTAATACTTTCAAAAAGTCCCACTTGTTTGCATGCAGCAAATACATGACATTTTGCATCTCTGATCATGCATATTTTCAGTACTAAATATAAGACGGCTCTGATTGCACCGTCTACACTCTCAACCCAAAGCTCCAACTTTCCTGTCGTGCTGACATCAGCTCAGTCCTACAAGTGTACAGACGAACTAAATAATGTTGTGAATGGAGGCCCTTCCTTACCTGAGAGGCGAGCATGTGCTGAGACAGATGGAAGGGGAAGGGGTTGGGGCTTCCTCCCGTGCCCTGAGTGGAGAGGCCATTTTCCAAACCACTTGCAGATACAGAGGCCAATAGATGCCCCATGCCCATAGCAGAAAAGGCTCCAGGGGCCATGGCAAACTGCCCGGGGTGAAACAACAGTGGTGATCCGGCGCCCAGAGGGTTAAAGAACTGCTGACTGTGCAGGCCAGACAGAGCCAGACTTTGTAAGTGGGCTGGGCTGAAGTGCGAGGGGCTCTCGGTCTGAACCATGAGAGGGGAGAAGGTCTCCTTAGTGGCACTAATGCCTCCGGCCTCCAAGTCCTTTGTCAACATGTCCTTGGTGTCCTTCCTGTGCCTGCTCTCCGCTTTGTCCTTCTCAAGGTTCCTTATACTGAATAAGGAGTCATCCTTCTTTTCTGTTATAGGCCTGTCCCTCATGCGCTCCTCACACCTGGAGCTGTAGGGGGACACAGGTTCAGGTCCCGGGCTGTTGGAGCCAGTGCAGCGCTCGTCATGATGCTCCAGCTCCTGCTCGCTGTCAGTGCACGTTTTCTCATCTAAAATACAGGAATCACATTGGGAAAAAAGAGAGGTGTAAGCAGAGCGTCTAACCATCGCTATCACAAAAAGATTCCAATAACCCAGCTTGTGTTGTCATTCTAGTTCTATTTATGTTGCAATATAAGCCAGCCTGCACATATCAGACCAAATGTAAATTTAGTTTTTCAGAGCAACATAAAATAGCTTTTGTATTAATTGTGTAAAGCGTTTGAGTGTGCACACATCAAGACATTTGAATTAAAAGCATGGCCCATTAACAAATACTTTAGCCAGTATTGTCATATCAATTCTTTGGATACATTAAGGGAAAAAAAACAATAGGTTGGGACCAAATAAAAACCAAAACCAGACAACATTTACTTTTAGAATAATTGGAAGTCAAATGTCGTTGACCCTGATAAGCGTTTCACACATTGTATGATCTCAATTTCAATCTAAATATGATTTAGCACATTTTTGTAAAAGTTTAAATACATTTTACTGTTTACATTCACTCTCATCAGGTCTATTTAGCTGCCATGCTTCATACAATTATTGTAAATAAAATAAGTCCTGTTTATTGGAATTTCATGAAATAAAGCGGGTACAATGGGTGATCTTAGTTGGCCTGTACTGAATTGGTTGACAGGTGTCCACTAGTGGTGAGAATTTTTAAATATTCAAACAGGTTTGAAGGTTTTAGGTATCCCATTGTTATGGGTGTGCGTGAATGCGTCTAAATTCGAGCAATAACACATTCCCGCACAGAAAATAAAAAAAGGTATTTTTCTGCACCCCAATTATTTATTTTCCTCACGTTACAGATTCATTTCTTCCACCAGGTTACAGACATATTTTAGCCATTTTAACAACATTTAAATTATGCTACTGAATTTAAATTCTTAGTCGTTTTAGGTGATTACAAAAACACATCATAGCTGTTAAAGGCTTTAACCATCGTTGAAATACCGGCTCATATATATATATATATATATATATATATATATATATATATATATACGGGCCCGAAGAAAACAACAACAACGTGTCTCACCTCGACTGGACCTGCTGAACCTCAGCGGGCTGGTATCGGCTCCCAGCGGGGAGTGGACGGCGTCCCTGCTGGTCGGAGGCTCACTGGATGAGTCGTCCGAGTCCGCGCCATCCCGGTCCGCCTTGCACTGGTCCTCAAACATCCGCAGCGATGGCATGGTTAGCTGTTTCCTGTCAATTAACAACGATAATAATAATACTCATGAATGGTGGTTTGGGAGCTGTGCCACCATGACCTTGGGCACACTCACACACACAGGCCTGCACGCAGGTGTTGGGCGGCAGTTACCTTTTCTCTCTCCTCCCGTTCCCCGTGTCTCTGAATCCTTTGGCAAAAGGGTTGTTGTCAATCTTCAGCTGCGTTATCTGTCAAAAATACAGAGTGAGAATAGATGTTGGAGGAATGGAACGAGAATTACAACAGACCTGTTAGAGCACGTTGTCCTCGCTGCCCATATTTGGGACAGCAACGTGTTTGGATAAACACACAGCAGCGTGTTGGACAGTAGCCACGGCAGGCCTCGGATTTGCATTATTAATAAAAGCGTAATGATGGGGTGTTATTCTCATAGGCCCCTGGAGAGAAATTCTGCCACGAAATATTCCTCTATGGGGCCACACAAGCCTCCGTTCCCCCAGAAAAAGAGGCAGGGGGAACAATACTTGAACAGATGACTATCATATCAATAATTAATAATGCGGTTTGGATCACTGCTTCTCTACGATATGTCCTGATGTCGAAGCGGCCAGTGTGGCTCAAAATAGGGGCGCGGAGCCGGCAAAGCGCCTGTACGGCTCTTGCGGGAGCGTCTTCGCTCCTGAAGGCCCTGTGGCCCTTGAACAAGACGCTTTAGGCGTTTGCAATTTGAGCAGAGAGTGTCTTCTCCACTGTGACTGCGGGGTGACCAGCCTTTTAACTGCCCTCTAATCGATGATGAGTCTTTGCCATAAACTTTTACAAGACCCCCCCCCCCCCCACACACACACAAGCTCCAATTAGCTTCATGGAGGAGAACGAGTCAACAGAAGAGGCTAGTAATACCGTCTAATATGGGCTACACATATTCAAACCTCAATTAAAATGTGCTGGGTTTTTAAATGCTCTAACTATAGGCTGTATTAAATCCCCCAAAATGGAAGGTGCTAGTGTCATTCTTTGAAAAGGCAAAAATGAAAATAAAGAAAGAGCGCATGTCTGCCATGTTTGCTGCTGCATTACAAACACAATACACTCTCCACATTTAATCGCCTAATTTATATACTTCAGCTCAGGGTGATGGCCAATTTATAGCCCATTAATAGCAGGTACAATACATTGACAGACATATCTGCTACACCCACGAGTCCAGGCAAAATAAATAAATAAATCAAGTGGGCCATGGGAGTCCTCTGCAGGGAAATTAGGCGACCTACAAAATCAGATTAAGTCTTCGGGGGTTGGCGGTGGGGGGAGGGGACGCATGTAGGACATTTATTATGCAAAGTATAGCAGCCATATTAGAGGCAGTCGGTTGAGTGTGAACAGTGACTCACCTTGTCGTTCTGGTAGGCCGTCACCGCCACGAATTCAGTCTCCGGGAAGACGTAGGTCCTGAAGGTGCTGTAGGGAAGCTTCAGGATGTCGTTGGCCCGCACTATGTGGAACCGGGGCTGGTACTTGTGCATAGAGTTCAGGATGGTCTGGACCAACACACACGAAAAGACACAGCGTTGATGTGAATATGAGTGTATTGTATGCCTCCTCGATGTTTTTCTCTCCATTCAAACTCCACACAGAATACCGCGGATCATCCAGCGCATTGTTACCGATGCCGTTATAATTACTGAGGGAGCAGACTTGTCTGTAATTAGTGCGGGGCCAAGGGAAAATCCTGAGCAGGCCACACATGTTGACATGATGGTTCAGAATTACGGCACACAAAAAAGTGATTTGATCCAGTTTATCGGAACAAAAGCTCCACCTTTCTCTCTCTTTGGTTTCAGATTGGCCACCAACAGTAAAGCCACTTTCTTTCTTTATTTTTTACACACAGGGCACTAGAGAATAAACATGCGTTTTAAGGTAAAACATATTTTTTAAATCATCCCCCCACTCATAAAGAAAACCAGACACAGAGCAGCATTAAAATGCAATACCGTGTTAATTCCAGATAAAGATAAGCATATTGAGATACCATACGAACCACCTTAAAGATCACTTATAATACGCATATAGGCTGCACGTGCAAATAAGACCATTACACGTGATTATAACTCCTGCCTTCAAGCGATTGCAAATGATTTAGACTGACATGTAAATGCTGAATTTGTTTCCAGTCGGAAGCTGCACTCTGCCAGTCAGAAGGAGTTTCTCAGACATTTGTAATTTGCTCCTTTAGCTCCTTATTTTTCTTTTTTTTTTGGGGTGGGTGCGGTTATATTTTTAAACCGGTAAAATAACGTGTAATACGTGGTAAACTATGGGATCATATTTAGGATAAAACACACAACAACAACCTAATAATATCTAGGGCATTATACTACACAATATACTATAGCCTACTATACCATACTATACTATACCATACTATACTATACCATACTATACTATACCATACTATACTATACTATACTATACCATACTATATACTATACGATACCATACTACTGATATCAGACACGTCAGTCGGCTCGGTCATTCACGCTCATTTCACGTCATTTATCTGTGACCCCAGCCTGGCAAACACTCAGCTTAAATGTACTGGTGTTTTTATTTTTTATTACAAATACATGCCCGATTAAAATGAAAAACATAAAGGGCCAGCCGTGGTTTAGGCCATGAGCAGCTGCAGAGAGACGGGCCCCTGACTACATGGGTGCAGGGGAGAAAATGCAGGCTGATACTATCCCGAATCTGGAGAGCTGCAACGAAACATAAGCTCTGTGTATGTCAGCGGCAGTGGGAAGTCAAGTGGTGACAAAGTGTCAACAGCTTTGGACGTAAAGGCGTCCAACAACATAAATGTGGGCTGACTCGTCTTTAAACGCAGTCTATTCTCTGACATTATTTGTGTAACGTTCTGATTCTATATTTAGTAGAAAAGCTCCCCGCACTTTTATTCATTTTCCTTCACAATTTCCCTGCAGTAGTTTTCATTTGCATTCAGCACATGCTATGTGCTCTGTTTTTATTTATTTCCCTTTCCCCCTGGCTGTGTCTTGCTATTATTGCGCTGCTGCAACGACACACTTTCCCCATATGCTTCATAAAAATTTAATCTGATTTTAAAAACACCTAAAAACACCCTGTCTGTTCAAACAGCAAACACCTCATGCACCATATGTACACAAAACATGTCTCTGTTCAGGCGAGAAAAAAAACTCCCACTACTTACAAATCCGTGTTTGTCTGAAATGTTGTTGGTCAACTTGAGTTTATGGAAAGCAACAGGCTTCGCCATCCACTGCTCGCCGGTGGCCGGGCTGTCCGGGTGGATATACATCCGCTTGGGCATCTCTGGGTCGGCCTTGCCCGCCACCATCCAGCGGGAGTTGTGGAACTTGTAGCGGCAGTCGTCCGCCGCCACGATGTCCATCAGCAGGATGTATTTGGCCTTTTTATCGAGTCCGTTTATTCGCACTTTGAACGGAGGGAACATCCTCCTGCAGAGGAAAAACACACCGGGAGTCAACACGCCGCTCCGACAAGAGGAAATATTGTATTTATTATTCTCCAGCAAAACCATAGTGTGTGTGTGTGTGTGTGTGTGTGTGTGTGTGTGTGTGTGTGTGTGAGGGGAGGGGGTCTCTGCCTGTCTGTCCGCCTGTGTGTGTATGCATGTGTGTGTTGTCCAAAGCCCACACTACAAATCTGAGCAGTATATTTGTGACCACATCACTTCACGTCCCTGCTTTTTGAAGTGACAGCCTGTTTATAAAATCCAGAAGCGCTGCTGTCTCAACACAATGCAGTTTGGAGATAAAACCTGACGAAATCCCATGACACATTTCCCCCAAAATATCCCAAATATGTCCTTTGATCAGCCTTGAAATATATTGTAAATATATCAAATTAATTTACGTTTTTAATAATTCACTAATTTAAAAAAATGAAGCCAGTTTAAATCCTAAATATAAACATGCAGTTATGGGGCTGGAACTCTATTTAAAACAATATATTTAGTGTGTAATGCGAGGTAAACATTGCATGTTCTTGCAGTATCTTCTATTGCTTTTTATCATATTTTTATTAATTGTTGAACAGGATAATAATTGGTTGAGAATTAAAAACCGAACATAAAGGCCTGACACACGCACCATTTAACAACGTGAATAAATGACTTTCAGCGGCTCTGAACTTTTCAGCTTGACTCATTCTCTGCATTAGTAAAGATAAACTGCCTATTTAAAAAAAAGAAGGAAATAATGTAGTCTCGGTATAGCCATTAGTGAATTCTTACCTTCCGGACTTGGTAATAACCATCTCCGTCCCGACTTTATGAAATTGGTCCCAAAGATCCTTGGCTTCCAGTGTTACTTTGGGGTCGTCGTCCACTTCCTCCTCGGGCTCCAGGCTCTTCATGCTGCGGAGATGAACCGCCTGATGGTGGCTTAGGGCCGGGTGGAGCACAACCTCCGCCGCCCCGGCCAGGCCGTGGTCCGAAATGGGCTTGGTGAGCGCCCCGGGAGGCAGGCTGAGCGCCGGGAAGAAGGAAGGCTGGGCGGCCGCTAGAAAGGCGGACATGGGGAAGTCGGTCGGCCGGTGTGCGTGGAAAGGGTGATAAGCCATTGCAGTCCCTGTGAAAACTGGATCTCTCATCGGTGCATCCACAAAAACCGAAGTGAAATAATGGATATTTTAGTGGTAATTCCCCCCAACCCAGAGCCAGAGTAGGTCCGCGCTTCGCGAGCAGTTAATTTCTGTTGAGCGGCGCTGACGAGCACGGGGCTTTGTCAAACACACAGCGCGTTATCAGGCTGAAGAAAAAAATAGCCCAGAGTTGCTGTTGATGTGCTTGTTCCTTCGGCTCCTCCGCCGAGTCCCTCAGTAGGAGCGGTGTGTGAAGACAGAGCCCGGCTGCGCTGTGTGCCTCTCAGAGAAATAAGCTGTTCCTCTGCTTCAGTCATCCCACACTGACTGGAGAGATGTGGCCCCGTTCACTGCAGATCTGTGACTATCTCACATGTCCTTCCTGCCTCCATCCCCAACACTAATGAACCAAGCCCCTTTGATTGCTGATTTTACGCTTTCTGGACCAATTGTGGGCCCCTATAGGCGTGGTTCTGACAGCTCCGGTCAGATTCTATGAGAGGAGGGAGGGGGGCAAGAAGGTGTCGGAAGCATTAGCAGTAAGAAAACATGTCAACAGAATAAAATATTAACCAATGACAGGAAAGATCGGGAAATCCCACCCCCATTTCCAAGCCAAACACCGGGTCAGCCCTCAGTTCTTGGCCGGTGGAGGCATCATCTCTCTCGGCTTGCGTTTTTACAACGTCGCCTCCGGAGAAACCAGCCCATCCACAGAGTCACTGTTTAAATACTCACCTCAATACAGAGGAACAGCTCCAGTCCTCCACGTTTACCATGTCTTTTAGAACAACTCACTACAGTAGGCTCAATCCACGACTCGCAGCTCATGTTCTGCATTCCGGAGAGATTTATTCCAAAGAGCCGCTGCTCTCTCGATCGCTCTCTATAATAACAGCCTTGTACTTATTCCGTGTTATCGGCTGTTTTGACGTTTATAGGCTGGATTTGCCTCACACTAGCCCAGGCTATCCGTGTTAGCTGTGTGTACACTGACTTCAGCCTCATACAGCCCGGCTTCCCCGGGCGAGAGACATTTATCTGTGCGTTTGTCCTGATCGAGCTGACGGGAAGGCAGCGACGGTCGCAGCGGCGGCGGCGCAATAAAAGAGACGAGGCTGGAAAAGACAAACCCAGATGCTGCGCGGAGGAAAAGAGGAAACCAGATGAATGATGATGAGTGAATTTTAAGAGAAATATCAGAGAGAAGGAAAAGCGGTGAGTGCTCACTTCGATACAAACTCTTCCTTGTTTAGACGCAAATAAAGTTACATTATTTGGAGACTCTGGCATTGTTGGATTTTTATTTTTTAAATAAGGTTAAATGTTATTGTCAGTGTCCGTTATTATCACTAATGTTACACTGTTGTTGGACGTCGTGGGGATTTTATTTTTGTGTCGAAACAATCGCCAGCAATGAGATGATTTAGTGCTCAGTCTCAGAGCTGAGGGCAGGCCGTGGCAGCGTGTAATCTCCGACAGGTTGTATTTTTTCAAACCAAGGACAGTGCGAGACTCCGGGAGCCACGGGGCCCCCCCACCCGCCTCCCTGCACTCCGCTCTGCTGAGCTCCTTTAGAGGAAATCCAGCGCCGCAGCTCTTGATTAACTTGGACTCAGTTTGTTAAAGAGCCGCTCGGCGCCAGTCGGCTGATGCGCCACAATAAGAACAATCTCTTGTCTCTTTATATTTACCCTGAAGTCGTGCATGCGCGAGCCCCTCCGGCCCCTCCGGCCCCCCCTCAGCAGCCTCATCTGCGGCTCCGCTCCACTTTTCTGCCTCGGTCATGGCTCGGTGTCAGATGTGAATTAAAAAAAAAAATCTTTTTGGATAAACAGCTGCTCTCTCCGTGTTGCGGGACACAGGCGTCACTTCGACCAAAACTGAAACAAAAAGTGAGAATCCCTCTGAACGAGACTGCCACAGACAACTGCGGATTTCCTATTAACCCTTGGAACTTATCGTCTCGGCGGCTTCCGCTGACACGACGCTTAGATATGTTGTGAATATTATATTTATTATTAATACATACTATTCATCCGACGATCAAATGTGCTAAACAAATGCGAGACAAAAATGCAACTCCAGGAAGCTTCAGCGGCCTGCACGTGTGCGTCATATACATCGTGTTATGTGATTTAGCAGCACGTGTTTGCACATCTCCGCTATGTTACACACTTGTTGCTCGGTTTCCATCCGATTGATACGACCCGCTTAAAAGGTCAGCAGGCCTGACAGCAGCAGCTCTATATCCGAATGGTAAAAAGCTGAAACCCAAACAGTTCCTACAAGCCCATCAGATCAGACACAAGCCCCCGGAGCAACAACTGTTCCACACAGCGGAGTCAGTGTCCACTGGCAATGTGAAAAATATGTGTATTCTAACAGTTGGAAATAAATGCCAAGCATCAACTTCACATGAGGAAAATGTAAAATCATCAAGCATGTCTGGCACATACCTCACCGTTTTCTCCAGAGTTATTTTGTGGTGTGTATCTGCTGTAATTTGCCCGGACAGCTGACTTGTTTGGAATGCTGCACCTTCAGATTTATGCAATGACAGAAGAGACGTAGCGCCGTGGGAGCGGCGGCAGTTTGTCATTGTGTGGAAGCTGCATGCACTGAGCTTTACTTGGAAAAGAAAAAAAAGATTAGCAACATATGGAGGTGGATAACGGGTTTGCTGCCGGAATACTCAACTGGATAATTGTATCAACAATGCTTTCGCAAATTGGTCACCATTTATTTGTTCTGTTCCGTCAACGGTACAGAAATCTCCATTACGCGCGATTTAAAAGTCATTAAGTCAAGGGAGGACTGCTCCAAGCTGCTGCTAGATCTAGAAGGGGCACTGTGCCGATAGATTAGCACATTCTCTGTGTTGGGGATTAATTAAAGCAGACAGTGAATTTGTTCCTCAGACTTGTTCTTTTGGGAATGCATGTGTGTGTCCTGCGTGTCAGATGGGCATGTGAAACAATCATCGTGAATGGTACAAGATGCGCAGAATGTGGAGGAACATCTAATAACAGGGGCATATTCTTAAACGTTGATCCCAAATTTTGTCCCACGTTTAGATAATTTATGATTTTGATAAAACCAGAAATGTGTCAAAAAAGCAGGTTTAGAGGCTTCAGTTTGATATATTTGATGCAACCTGTCGGTCTCCCTGTTATCTGGGGCTGTGGGCCTATTTCAAGTGAATGAAATGCTTGCATGGCTCTTTCCACACAGTAGGAAGTTGACTCAAGCTTTTCTGTGTCCTTGATCCGTCCGCTCAATACAATACAGTGCAGCAGATGTGAAAATGTGCGTAAAAACGTCTTCCGTCCCGGTGATTTGGCCCATGTGTCAACGATAAAGGCCAACGACGCTCTAATTACAACATAACGGATCAGTTTTGCGCCATATTCGTCTATAATCGAGTATTGTTATTTTCTTCCTCCCTCCGACATTGTTCCTTTCTTCCTTTTATCTCTCCATCTTCTCCTCCCATCTTCCTGCATCATCTCTCCGGCTATATTTAGCGGCTAGACTGAGGCCTTGGCGCCAGACCGTTTAAGACCTGTCAAAGTCCCTCATATTTCCCCTTGTCACATGGAAACCCGGCGACCAACGGCCCACTCCTCCTCCTCCTCCTCCTCATTTCTTTTTCTTCTTCTTCTTCTCCTTTTTTCTCTCTCATCCTCATCGTACAGCTACCGGCACCCCTCCTCCTCCTCTTCCTCCTCTCCTTCATCTCCTCCAATTCCTCCTGCAGCTCCTCTACAGTTCACTCTGCTAAATGACACATATCATTTCTCACTTGTAAAGCAGTGTTTCCTCAACCACACACACACACACACACACACACACACACACACACACACACACAATATCATATTATTTGGAACAATACAATGAAAACTAAGCCTTTCGGGACGAACGTATTACATGATGCATCCCAGCTCTTCCATAAAACAAACATGTTTTTACTGGACATGACTTCATGACAAACTCAATCATGAACTACAACCACTCATATCCAGCTACCTTCCAGCCCCTGAGCTTATTTTACCCTCATATTCTGACAGTCCAGTTCTGAGCTGCAGCCTGCAGCCACAGTGTTGTGTGGGGGCTGTGTGTGTGACTGACAGGTAGAAGCCAGGTGGGGGCGCTATCGTGACCCAGGGGAGCCAGAGAGGAGTGACAGAGATGTCACATCCACAGGCGTTACAGCAGCCAACACCGTGATGTTATGACACTCACACAGAGTTCAGACTGATCAGGTTTATTCACAGAAAGAAAGCTTTGGTTTGATTTACTCTTCAACTCTTTACAATGCAGTGCTTTTAATACACTCTCTAATTATTTTGCCATTAGGTTATTAATTATAGTGAAATTGTGCCTTATAGGTTATTGTGCTAAGGAGACTCGGAGTAAATCAGAATGGAAGCAAAATCTGCACGGCCACAGGTGAATAAGTGCATGACGCTCGGCCGAAATCTGCGCACGCGTATATCTCCAGCGTATAATAGGTATATGCCAAACGCGATCACTGGATGTGACGCATGCCACCAAATAAATCACAAAGACATTACCTACTGTCATTACTCCCTCAAATATTCCCTGCAGCATTAATAGAAAAAAAAACATCTGTTGTCAGTTGTCGGTTGCTGGTTGGAGGTGACCTTCCCGTTGTGCCTTTGAGCAGAAAGTGCCGCGAGCTCTCTGAAAGCACCAATAGAAACATTAGAGTATTTTCTTTTTTTTCTGTAGGTCTTGCACATTTTGATAAAATCAAAACAAATCGATCCCATTGAGTCATCTTGTTAAAAATACCTGTTCCGCAAACATGCAGTCACGACTGAAAACGGCCTTTTTAAAATGTTGTGGGTCCCCGAGACATGATAAACGGACACGAAAAAAACATGTTTCTGCTAAAACAAAAAGGCCTCTGCACCGTCGACTTTCTTTGAAAAGAGATTTTACATGTTTAGATTAAGAAAATACAATGTTTTATATTCCACCACCTCTCAGTAAATACATTTATTTGAGGGATATTATTATATACCGATTCGCAAAAACCTTTTGATTTTTAAAACAGATTAAAAGTATTTGATCAAACCGAGCGGTAAAAATATCTCCTTTAGGATAGGCATTTTAACCGGAAGTGTGAACGTGCGGGTTAGTTCGCGCCATCAAATGAAAGAGAGGGATTACACTTGTAAAACTTGTATGTTTGTGTTTATTTCAGGAGAAGCTCTCAACTTATTCCTAGGCATGAAATAATATTAAAAGCATCGGCTTTTAAATATCATCCAGCGCACATTCTTTTTTTTACTCTTCCATTTTCGTTGAGGCACTTTTTTTTAAACCAGCAAAATAATCTCCTGTGTGTTTGCAGAAGTGTTGACAGTGTGGAGAAATTGAATTAGAAGCTGCAGCGCTGGGAACATTGAATCATAGGAGCGCAGCGGAGGGGCAGGAAGGCTATACCTGTAGGCCGGAGGGAGAGGCTCTTCTGCCCCTCTGCTGTCACACAACACGGAGGATCAGAAATCCTGCTACATGACAGAAAGCATAACGACAGACACAATCTAAACAACCTCTCATCAAGACTAAAGTCAAAACTAAGGTAACGTCTCCGTTTTGAATTTCATACGTCATATTTTAGTGTTTGATTATTGTCCCCATGTTTCACAACATTTGTAATTCTAAACGCTGAGAACTGAAATTGCTTTCAAAAGTGAACGTTTTGACACGTTTCAAATTAAATTGCGATTAAAAATGACTGAAACATTGAAGATTATATGACAATCTAATTATTTCTGAAAACGACATGAATAAAACATCTGCAAATGTGTCATCATGTCATATAACGCCGTTGCAGACAGTCAGTGAGTTGAATAGATGAATGGAGTCAGAGTTCATCGCAATGTCCCTTTAAAAATACTGAGCTGACGTGTATCTTCTCACACTGTGAATTAATGTGTGCTAATTGAAATGAAAGTGAGCCTGAAATGTAGGAAAGTGAGTTTAGGTAAGTGGATCCCTGCTTCCTCTCTTCCTCTGTACAGGTAAGTGTTTTATTAACTGCCTTGTAAAATGACAGAAACCTGAAGCAGCAGCAGAGAATGGAAACTGATTCATGTGTTTCTTTAAGGATAAATATGGCGGATGAAACTGAAGCTCATCCAGAAAATATCCTGCTCATGTTCCTGATTCAAATCTTTTCTCCTTCCAACCTGACAGCAGCCGGCTGAGCGCAGATCAGTGAGCACATCTCCGGCATTGTCTTGGACATTTTACACTGTACAGGTCCTGACACACTGATGGTGAGTTTTAGTGGGAACAAAGCTGTCTCTGTGGTTTACAGACCTCCTGGAGGAGATGGCAGGAGGTGAGAAAAAAGGCAAATAATGAAATGAACCCGATGTAAGTAAAGTCTGTAAATGAACCATGTTTGTAATTTAATGACAGTTCAATGATTGAACTCTTCCTTGACAGTTATACGTTGATCTAGATGCAGTCTGGTTGCAGGTTTAGGATCCATGACATGGATCTAGAAATGGCCTTGGTCCTTGTGTCAATGTATACGTTTTCTGCAGCAGCTGATCTTAACATGAGATTATCAAGTCATCATCAAAATCACTTATTCTAAATAATTTATTTCTCTCAGGTTCCTCAGAAAAATGTAATATTATTTATAGCACTCAAAATGAACTTGAGTGGACAACATGTGTTTACAATTCACCACATGTTTAATACTTTTTTTGATCAAATGTGTTCGAGGTCCAGGCCATGCTAACCAAACAGAGACCTGGAGCACCGTGTTTCTAAGCAGTTTCTCCATCACAGGGCTGACTGAGTTGTTTAAGGATTTAATGTGAAGACGGTGAAGGTAAAACATGCAGGAATCGTCTCAGGTACGTCCCACACAGAGAACAACTCAAAGTGCCTGTTATGGTTGAGCTGCAAAAGAAGCCATTTTTGTCTGTCTTGTTCTTTATTTGAGTAATTTTGGCAACCAAAGTGACTTTGACTTTGAAAATGACAATGATAAAACAATTCTGGGCTGCTCACTTATAAAAATATCTCCAAAATGAATTTGTAGTCATTTGCACATATAAGAGGAACATAATATATAATAGATTTAAATCTACATTTTAGCATCCATCAAAAGGTAGTTGAAGGTTTCTTTGGAAAGTTTTTCCATATCCGATGTTGCATGTTGTACAATTTTTAATATTGGGCTATATAAATCAAATTTAGATTCAATTTGAATTACAATAGGTATTTTACATCCCAATTTCTAAATCCTCTTTGCAGAAGCTGCTGGACTTCACAACACAATATCTCAGAGACCTATTATAGCTTTTAATGAAATGTAAAAATGAAATCATATTTTGAACATTTTTTAATTACATGATTTGTGATTACTGGCCACACGCATCACTTTTATGGTTAACGTTTCAAACGAATCTAAAGTCACATGTTGGAAGCAGGGACATATGAAACAAAGTTTGTTTTTCAAAATTGTATTTATTTATTATACACAGCCCAGTCATAACCATGTCATAACCAAATATAATTTGGTGAAAGAAACAAAAATAACTGCTACAAGCGATGTTCCTGCTAATTTGCATTTGGATGTATTTGCACTGCTGGTCTCAGCAGACAGGACATTGGTCATGTTGTGAATGGAGGCCACAGTTTGGATACGGTTAGTAAGCAGCACAATTATATGCATCAACATCAACTGTTGGCTTTAAAGAACAGCAGATAAGATTATTCCCTCAGGTCCAGAAGCACAGGAGACATTTCTGTTGCTTTTGAGAGAAGTAGCTAGCAGGAGGTCTGGAGAGTTACTTTATCTCGTAAAGTCTTGAAATGGGAAACGACGGATGATGGTAAATTTGCTCCAACTAGGCTACACTTGAAATTAATGATTGTTAATGATAATTTAGAAACTGTTAACATGGAGTCCGTCGTCTTTTAGCAAAGTAAATGTGAACAGAGCCTTCAACATTGTGTATGCTAAACTGCTAGCCAGTGTTTGCAATACGTGTTAGCATGCTTTGTTCCAATCAGATGTTTCCAGTTAAATGCTCATGCTAACCAAGCTAATGCTTTGTAGTGACCCCATGCTAACTACAGGAGAATCAGTGTGACTATCACACTCAGTTTTAGTTGTACTCGATTAGCCCTTCGATGATTGATACGCGTTCACTTTGCTTTCCTGTTCAAAGTTCACAAGTTGGGACTCAACATCAGTGGGTTCCGCCGCACATCTCTAAGCAGAATGTTGAGTATAACATGGGGACTTTAAAGTTCACGCCATTTACATTTCAGTGAGCTGATTCTCTTATCCAGAGCAACTTGAATCAATGAGGAGGGATGTACTGTTTTGCAAAGGACGCATCTTTCTGAATTACTGCTGCAATACACTGTTACATGTCAAAGCTCACTATTTTAGAATTTCTTCTTGAAATCAATATATAGCTTAATGTGCCCAGAATCTCCCCATTCAGTGTCATTACACTGTTGTTACAAATGTTACAAATAAATTTTGAACTGACATTATGTGTATCAGTTTTCAGGATTTTAGTGCATTATCCTTGTCAATGACCACATTGTTATTCATCATGTTTTCTTTAAAGTTTCAAAAGTTACCCTGGTGATAAAACATTGTAAAATGTTTGTTATAAAGTGTTTGAATTAAATAAAAAGTTTCCCATAAAAAGCTGCAGTTTGTCTTTTGTTGCATAATGCCGAGCTTTCCTCTGGATGGAGTAACAGAGAAACAGCTTGAGCCCATTTCTACTTTATTCATAAATAAATCTTCAATAAAAACATTTTGTAATGGTTCAGTTTGTATGTATTCTGTTGTCTTACTTATACTGTAAAAGATTACATTTTTGTCTGCAAACATTTGTTGGTCATCTCTTCAAGCTTGGAGATGTTCCATATAGCTGGGCAAGGACCTCTTTTTCATTTTATGGCCAGTAGTTTATGAACACATCGATGAGATGAAATAAAGTGTACAAGAAATAATTGAATGCTAATTTCATTTAATTTGCTTCTTCTTTTTTATTCTGAGTTTTGGGATTTGAAGTTTTGTGCTGATTGGCAGAGAAACAAACATGGCCTCTCGTTTCTCAGAACAAAGAGCCAGAGTTGACCATAAAAAGTCCCTTTAACAGCACTTTACTGCCTGTTAAAAAATATGGTACTAATTACCAGTGGTACTTTGTGCTGATGGTCACCGCCGTGGTTGAAATCTGAACGGCACAATTAGGAGCAATCAGAGTGAGAAAAAAGACAGACAGTTTCATTTCCTTGTGTTCTATTATGTTTTTATTTTCTTGCATGACTGCTGGGAAAAGTCAAGTAAGTATTTTACAAATTAAATCGTACTGTCAACAACAAGCATTTGCTCTGAATTAAAACACGTAGATGCATACCCTCATTCAGTGAAAGAGCAACAACAGGCCATCATGGCCTGCAGCCAGTCCAACTACACACATGAGGGATTGTACATTATTATTTTTATCATTGACAATTCTTTCTAATGTGTCTCTGTAAATAGTGCATTTCAGTTTTTACCAAGACAAACATTTTGCTTTGGACAAACTAACAGGTGAAGTGTGTTGAATAAAGGAATTTCTGTTTATCAAAGTCAATCTTCTTTGCTTCAGGCAAAGCTAGTACATTTAAGTATAATGCATTTATGTATTTATCTATAACTAGAGGTGAGAAAACGATTTTGGTCAAAACTTGCTAATGAAGAAAATACAGCACGACGGCCTCTATTACTCCACTCAATGAAAATGTACTATCTGGAACGGCCGAGTTGGGAAACATATCTAAATGATGTCAGAAATGTCTCAATTACACGGTAAACATCTAAATGACTTCAGCAACGTAGTAATAGTGTCATCTCATTACTGCATCTTTTGTCAAATGTAATTATATGATAATCAAAGGCATGAGAGGGACAAATTTAATCAAAAACATTTAGGGAGAGGCCAAGAGAGCAGCAACACACACACGGAGGGAAAAGGAGCTGCTACACGTCACTGACTGGAATAAACATGTTTCCTTTGTCGGCCCTCCCGCTCTCATGGCTCATTCAGACAATAGGCACACCGTAAAACTTCAAACACACAAAGAATGACGGCGGCCCGGGCTGAGGAAACATCAGCTGCAGAGAGGAGAGGGCGGCTGGACTCCAACAACGTCTGTGTCAACTGGCTTCTGATTTAACACAGCAGCAAGGTTAGAAAGCAGAGATAGATGTGCTGGGCTGATACTGGCCTGTTATTAAAAATCTGATATTGAAAATAAAGGAAGTTCCTCCCTGACCGCTGTATCAAAATACTCTGTGATGAAACTACATTTTATCTGAACTTTAGATCTGGTGAACTGCCCGGCAACACTTAAACCAGCTGTTAAGCTTAAAGGAAATTAGCTTTCAAGAGACTACAACACATTTTTCTCAGTGTTTTCACCCAGATATGAATGCAATTTGAACACTAAATAGTTTAATTAAATTTTCTTTTTAGAATGATTGGAAATCTGTATGAACTACAGAAGCATTGGCAGCTTCATAAAAGAAATACAATACTAATACTGCATGTAGCTGGGACCACACTAATGTGTGAGCAGCTGCATGAGAAAGACAACACAGAACACACTTCAGTGAAAAACAAATACTAGGCATGATTTGTTTTGCTGTGTGTCAGTGCGATGCTGTGTGGACAGATATGGGGGAGGCAGGAGGGTGGGCCGGGCGGTGCTGGTTCTTCCTGGAGGAGAGGTGGGAGTCTAGGGGAAGTTGGTCGGGAAGAGGCTGAGCGGCTGGCTCTCGTTGGTGGGCAGGGGGGAGCGGTAGCCCTCGAAGTTGCGTGGGATGCTGCCGCTGGTGGATCCCGAGCTGTTACTGAGGGTCTCGATGCTGCCCTCCCTCTGCAGCTCTGCAGAGACACACAGAGAGAGAGAGAGAGAGAGAGAGAGAGAGAGAGAGAGAGAGAATGTTGAGTAGTCGTCAGGTGATCTGTTTTCAACCACAAGAGCTAAGCTAATCAGACAACACATCTGTGCGGGTCAAATGTCCACATGCACAGTTTGTCTTCTGACACATACTCTGTATCCTTATTCTAACAGAAACAAAGTGCCCTCTTCATTCGAGCTGGCTATCAAGCCTAAATACCTTTTCAGTATGAAATTAAATGCATCCATAGCATCAAATATTTAAAAAGTTTGAAGCTCCAAAAATCGTCCTTGAATGCTTTCTTAGGTCTTGTTTGCATTTTCTAAATTACTTGCCTCCTAATTGAATTGAAAACTTTATCAATTTTGCATTATTTTATTTTGCCATATTTCTTTAATGGTTGCTTGTGTTAAGACGTCTTTAAACACACTATTACTGAATCTATCTCTTGTAAACATCCATCGCAGTTTACTGACTCATTTATTGGCCTAACTGTACATCTGTAATTGTGTTTATGTTCTATATTGTATTATTACCAACTGATATAAATGATGGTGAAAACTATGAAAATAAGATCCAAGTTATAATAAAGCAGAATGATCCTATAACCCACTGTTTCAGCAGCATACATGAAACATGAAAGCAATTTCAAACATTACAGAAAATAGGAAATGATTTTAAATGACGCAGAGTCAAAGTGTGCATAGCAGCCAAAGGTGCACAGGACACTAACCATTAGCACCATTGTTCAGCATCATCACTACATTGAACATAAAGTAGGAACAAAACAGGAGATCCCTTCTTATTGCTTTACCATGAATTACTCATCCGATATGAACGTGCATCTGTGTTATTAGCAGAGGAAGTCCACAGCTGTGGGATTAACCCACAGCATCAGTGGACAAGAGTTATTCTGGGACATAACCAAACTTCTCCTAACACTCTCTGGGTGACAGAGAACATTTCTCTGACATCACATTGCTCCACAGCCCTTCAGACTAGACCAAGTTACTCTTCTGAGGATCTCCGCATAAGGAACCTATTACTGTTATTACATGCTATAAACCATATCCGACGATATATGGACAGAATGCTGTGCGCATAAGTGGCAGCACAGTATTAAGAATGTGATGCATGTAGTGTATTGTATCGTCCATCAGGCCCTTCACTGTCTTTAATCTGATGCTGCCCGCCTGCTCTGCTGGCAGTGGTCTACGCCCTGTGAGCGTGCGTCAATGTGCATCTGTGAGTATGGCATGTCATCAAGAAAATTGAGAGCAGGAAATGATAATGCACGTACATGAGAACACAGGCGGCAGACTCCGGTTTTAAAAAGGGAAGCCAATACGGAAGTGCCTTAAACTTGTGCTCTTTCCAATGGCCAGCAGGTTGCTAAAAAGAGTCTGGTTGTATAGAAGTCTATGAGAAAATGACCTTAAATCTCACTTCATTTATTACCTCAGTACATTGTCAACATGAGTTCATGGTCTCAATCTTTAGTTTCAAGTCTTCTTCAATACAGCATGATGTTCATTTAGTAAAATAGACGACATAGCGTGGCTACTACAAAATGTCAAAATGTCAAACTCAAGGCTTCAAATCTGTAGTCCACAAACCAATGGGTGACATCACAGTGACTATGGCCACTTGTACAAACGTCACCTCTTTGTCTTTCTGCTTTGAACCTGTCTCCCGAGTTGGTTCAACCAATCAGCTTGTTTGATGTGCAGGTCTGCATGATGCGTTAAGAAGCATAATTCCAGCTGAATGTGCAAAAAAACACTGGTAATATTGCGTAGTCTTGCATCAATGTATAGTATCCCGGATGTGCTGATCCTTTGACGCATTGCAAAACAAAACAAAAACGCAACAAAACTACTTGTATTGGTTTAGTAAAAACAACATGGTTTGGCTTTAGAAAAGTATGTTTGTCACGTTACTTCAGTTACGGACGTAAATTAAAATAAGTCTACGTTGACTTTTAGTTTCACATGGGACACAGACAACGGTTTCCTGGGTGAAAGTCCCGTGTTGGACCTTGGTCGCGGGTCGACATGTGGTTTCAGGCACCGTTAAAATGATGAGATCCATGAGTTTTGGTGGCTTATCAGATGCATAATGGTTTAAAAAAATGTAAGCAAGTATTGTACAACATGAAATATCTTTGACCATTGCCAAATAAACTGTAGAAATACGCTGTTCGTGCCACAAAGTAAACCAAGAGGAAATGCACCGGTAAATTACCTGGCGTTGTTTAAATGCATGGCTGTTTGTGGTCTGAACATGGCAATAGACCCACAAATCAAGAAAACATGCTGACATGATAGCCTGCACTTATATTAATAACTAGTGTACAGAATAAAAATAAAAGCTGACATGCTGTCTGTAGCTGCAATCTGACCTACAGTTTCTTTCTGGTGTCAGTTTAAAACAGCAGTTATAACTGGGCCAGAATATCATGCTATGAATTCTTTCTACTGTTTGAGATGATGTTGAACTGCACACTGCTGCCTGTCAAAAACTAACTGCAGAGCAAATCAGTGACCTTGAGATGAACAGGGGGTCTAATTAGCTTAAGAGTCTTTTCAAACTCATACTGCACTGACATAAAACCACAGTGTGTGTTTAATACGTCCTGCAGATGTTCAGAGGCCAATATGGATCCTGTCTTTGTCGCGTACTGCATGCAGGAAGTGGGAGCTTCTTACTTTAGCCAAGGGAAACCTAATACAAACCACACTGTTATTACCCCGGCTAACACGCAATGTGCCACACTGCGGTGTTATCCCAGCCCGCTGCCTGCCCCCCTCCTGTTTAATTCTCCAGCACTACACAGGGCAGACATGCTGCAGTAATCCCAGGCAGGGGCGAGGACTGCTGGTTCACACTGCTCTGGGTTCAGATAATGTAATAATAATAATGGATTTATAAAGCCACTTATACTGGTGCTTTATTGGATGAGGTTGCTAATAGTTGCAAATACTGTTTTAACCAGAAAATTCCCCAATTTATAATGAGTCCGGATTATAAACTTAAAGACCCCAGTGCGCAGTGATGGGTCTTTAAGTGTAACTCTAGACAATGTAGCTGTTTTATTGTTGTTCATTCAGGATGCTCATGAATTGTTATGTCCCCGATGAAACCAAGGATGATGATATTGTTACAACATACTAGCAATTGCAATGGCACAGTACAACAAAGTGTCACACATATATCATCATATATCATCTGTATATCTGGACATGGTTTGTATGGATACATCAATGAGCTGAACAACATACCAGAAATGTGCAGCACTCGTGGTGATTTTGCACTTTAAAAGACAATTTCTTTACTCACGCACATGAAGTAGCAGTGCCAGGGTTTATCTGTAAGAATATGGGTCATCAGCAATGATATAATTTTTCCAGCCACAGCTCCAGGCAAGCAGAGACAAGTGCTGGAGCCACTGAGACTGAGCCTCACCTCTCATCCGCAGCCCTGCACCGCTCCTGTTCTCTAACTCCTCATCTCAATGCCGATGTGACACCCAGGGGTCCTGTGGGAGGACCAGGGATCTCTAGCAAAATGCTGCTTCTTTCTACCCATTAGTAACTTTATTGAGCTGTGTTCTTCCTGTCAATCAGTAAAATGCAACTCATCGTTTACTCTGTTTCTTACATCACAGCTTCCTTGCTTTCTACTACGCTGACAGTATCTGCCAGCCACTTGCCCAGCTAGCCTTTTTGCCAGCTCCATCTGCACTGTTGCTGTGTTATTGTAGGCGCTATAAGCTGCTGAACACCCCAGTAAAGCCCTGAAGGCCTTTTCTAGTGCTGCCTAATCCACCTCATTGTGTGACGCCCACCAGCTATTCAACAAGTCTTAACCTCTCACGCCCCCGACACAATCCCCCAGCACTCTAATGTTGGGGATCTTTTCCTCTGGGGCTGATATCAGTAGGTAAAGTAATATGGTTATTTACAAGGTGGTTTTGTCCATCGTGATGTGTAGATAATGCTGTTCTGGACAGAGGCCAATAAAGAAATGGAAACTACTGTAGTGTTTGACTGATACAGGCTTTTACAGGATGGCTGATTTGGGCCGGGTGATGGATATTTTGTGCTAATATATGGTGGCTTATCTTTAAAGATGTAAATTTCAATGCCAAATGTTATATGTATTTGAAATATTAACGCTGATAACAGCAGCTTAAATGTGACTATTTGGATATTGCAATGAGGTGTTTTCTCCAGTGCTTTATCTTTCTCAAGCAAAAACCTCTCAAATAACATTTTGACCATTTTAGGTCACTGAAATAAAATGTTTCTGATCAAGAAACTTGTTCTCTTTTAGAAATAAAAGAGAACAAAGACACGCTGTGGGAATATAAATAATAAAGGTGTACAGCCTAATCTTGGAACTCATGCTGTTGTTGGTGTTTTCTTTGGGACTGGAGCTGTGTTCTGTGACAATACCAGTGGCCAGACTTCAAAAGAAAGTACAAGTCAACCCAAGATACAGAGTCGAAAAAGCTATCAGTAAAACAGCATTGGATGCCACAGGTGGAGATAACAGAGGAGGTTTTTCAGGCCAGCCTTGGATGGATTCTTGGCAGTGTTGAACAAGGGGGAAAATGTGGCTGTTTGGACATGCGTCCTCGCACAATCCGACCGAGACACATATAACACAAAGAGGCAAGTTAATACCTCATCAGCCAATCGGACATACAGAGGAAATGATCAGAAACAATGCAGTCTGCACGCTCGGCTGTGAACATGTCGTAATCCTCATCCTCCTCTCACACAAACACGCACAGCACACACACTTTCATTTTCATACCAACACACATGAAAAGCACAACAAATACTCTAGTTGTAACTGAGAAAAATAAGAAAACAGTGTCACATAATCATTTTTTAGCTAAACATGCTCCTTTTTTTCACAACTTGGGTCTTATATTCATAGTTTCTTTCATTATTCCAATCAGTTTGGCTACTTACAACAGTATACTGTTGTAAGTAATAGCTCCAGAGATGGCAACACCGCAAGAAGAAGAAAAACATTTATTTCTTTAGGTAAATGCTAAATGTTTACCTAAATGATTTGTGTCTGATTTTCATAGCTTGTGTAATCCTTACACTTGATTGGACGAGGTTTGGGGTAGGTCTAATGGTTAGGTCCAGTGTAGTACAAGGTTAGGACTGTAAGTACAGCAGGTTAGAGCTGAACCAGGAAATTAGTCTGTAAATTGTTATTGAACTGACAACTCTAGCAATTAATTTGATGAAAAACAATGGTTTACAAAACAAAACTAAAGTCTAAAATAAGAGTACTCAAAATAATAGACAAAATAGACAAAACAACAATAGACAAAACTAGAAAAACAAAACCCAAGTTGTATGAAACTGGAATCTGGAACTCTAGAGTCCTAACCTCAACCTAGTTCAATCATTCAAGACATTTAAATAACAACCTGGATTATCATTTAACGTTCACCTTAACATGAGAACAATCTTCAGCATGAAATCTTACTACTCAATGTCTACTGCCCAGCTTTCTCCAGAGATTATAACTACATTTCATCATCACCTATTATCACTTATCCCGTCGCCTGGTCTCCTAAAAATAACATTCCCATATTACGAAACTGCTTTATCAATTACGTTTTGAGGGAACGTATTTTCTTTCGGATTACATTCATTTTTGACGTATTTCAAAATACGTTTAGAAGAACTTCGTAAGGAGGAAGGATGGATGGCCGGACGGGTCAAACACAGGATTTCAACCCAGGAGTCCGGTGTTAGTGTCCCGTGTGAAACCAAAAGTACCATATTTATATTCACCCAAAACATGATCTAAACAATAAAACAATATAATGGTGATTAACAAATATGTAGAAATGCTGATATGTAACTTATTTCTGGTTCAGAAACATAGAGTTTCAACACATCCATGATTTGGAGAAACTTAAATGCAAACGTTTTATTCTGGCGATTGGTTTGTGAGTTACATCCTTTATGTGAAAACTGAGCTATCTCCATGAAAACTAAGCAAACTCCATCCACTGACGAAGACCGTGAGGCACGGTTGAAAGCTGTGGAAAACGCTTGTAAGTGGACCTTGAGTTAAGATTAGTTTACTCATTTATTTTTGGCATATCATAATTCCATGCCTAAACCTTAGACCTGACCTGGTTTTGTCTTTTTTTCTTCGTGAGGTAATTTGGCTCTCATGAATGCTGATATATATGAACACACACACACACACACACACACACACACACACACACACACACACAGCTACATATGCATAGGACGTCCTGTGGCCGTGTGTTGGTGTGTGTCATGTGCATGTTGTGGTGAGACGAGACTCACCACTGAGAGGAAGGATCAAAGAGAAAACGAGGGAGCTCTTAATCAGAGGGTCTGTGCCAGCAGTGCTGGGTAGAGTCCCATCCATCCGTCTATCCATCCTCCCTTTCTCTCTCTCTCTCTCTCTCTCTGGGAGAGGTTAGGATGGGGGTAGTAACCCATAGCGATAGTATACTTATCCCAGCTGATTGTTTTTGTGTTTTAACTTTAATCTCACTGTTGGCCCCAGCTGGCTCTGATTAGTCCTCTCACGTCACATTCCAACCCCCAACAGTCTCACACACACACACTTACACAGAAGTGCATATGCACACTGGCCTATGTCAAAAAGGGTTCACATACATGTTGGTGTTGGATGGAATTTGGCTGGTAGCACTATTTGTTAAATGAACCCACCAAAAATTCATGAGCATCCCTATGTTGATTTAGTCACTACTCTCATGTCAGGTTTTATCTTTTAACTACGTTCAGATGACTATTAAATACTAGTCTACATTAAAATCCTGGATGCTAATTTTGCACATGGCTAGCAGATGCAATTCTCCTATTTTCAGGTGTGCATAACTCCTACTGATGGTACATTGGTCGACATTTAAAGCATTCAATTAAATAACATCTTTTTTTTTCACGCAACTAATGCAAAGTGCCAATTCATGGCCTGAACTTCCTTTTCTGTTTTGTCATAGAGGAGGGGCAAATCCTCTATGACTTCCTAGCAGAATACTCGGTGATCATGTGATCACAACGGTTTTATTCACAATGGTGGCAGTGCTACGTGACATGGGTTTGTCTCTACCAGCAGTGATGATGGTTCTCCTCGTGTCAATGTCATAATATTTGAATAATAATAATATTTTAATTCAGCGCAATGTCGTGTCCACACATTTTAGAAACAACGAGGTCGTGATTTCTCTTCCTCAGGTCATTAGAACCTTACTTTCAAAACAAATGACCCAGGACATTATCGTGACCCTGCTGTTGACGGTGTGGACACTCAATAACATGCATAAACTGTGCATGCTGCATTAACATGGTTTCCGGCATTTAAGTCAGATGCCTTTCTGTCTAATGTTGCCAATCCCATGGTGGCAGAAGATAAGGAAATTATGACTGATGACTTTCTGTCTCAAGAGGAATGTATGATTTAACAGCATGATCAAGTTTAGTCTTTGAAGGGCTCTGTGGGAAATGAAGTCAAAGAAACACTTGTTAAACACCTCCAGGTTGTCAGTGTCACATAACAAATATAGTTTTCTTATTAATGTCAATCAATCAATAGCACTGGCATGTTATTAAGATACTGAGTTCAACTACACCAATAATATATGTAAAAAATTACCATTAATAATAAGGACTTACAGATGTTTTACACATGAAAGCATGTCGACATCGCTGTGTGAGCCCTAGCTCTGCACAATCATTAGAAAGCTGGCCAGTTGGACGACTGAGTCCACATTAGTGGGGAAAGCTCATTAACATCTACTGGAGATCATCCTGATGGACTGTGAAAAGCCAGGCTTAACACACCCTCCTATGTAAAGGACAGCTCACATTAATGCGGCTGGAGACACTCACACCACGGTGTATCAGGATAAATGGCATGTGCAGCGTTCAAACGGAGCCACGTGCAGGATGTTGATACCTATTTCATTTTGTGCACTGCTCAAACACTCGGGTATAGCCTGGATCAAGCTCAATGGATTTTTGTATTGTTCATATTTGCAAGATGACAGGAAACATTTTGACTAAAGGTTAGTGCTGCAGTCCTGAATTCATCAAAACAGATGACATCTACCGAGTAATCACAGAGGCAAAGGGATGCTTTAAGCACCTTTATAAACACACCAACAGTGTCCAGCTCACACACTGGCTAGTCCACAAAGAACGCAGGCCTCACGCTTGAACTCCACAGGGTAAACCCCAGCTAGCAGCTAGTCCCATGAATCATGACACTCAACAGCTTACGTGATTAAGAAACAAATGAAAAAGAAAGTAAGTGATTCATGGGGCTAATTCAGGGCCCTGAGCGGGGACTTTCTCTTCGCCTTCTCTGAGATACACCAGCTCCAAATACACAGCTGACCACAACTTCACAAGGGGCTGCTCATTAGAGTTTTTTATAAGGAGTGCCAACAACAGGCCGGGACACTCCTGACACTCTATGTGGGCCGCTTTGAATTAGGCCTCTAATGAAAACCTAGTGCTGACCCAGGATTTGACTGGCTACTTACTCAGAGCAGACTGACAGCCGCCTCACCACTGGGCACTGTATGGAACTGCTTTTATAGGCCAACTGCTGCTCTCGGGCCAAAAGAGAGCAACAACCAACCCAGACTGGTCTATGAGCAACATGAACAGCAAATATAGAAAATAATGTAATTCAACTGAATATCTGATCATTTGAGGACTTTCTAAAGGCAAGAACATAGAGTTAAAGCTAGGGTTGGTAATCTTCTGCAAAAACATTTTGTTGTATTTGTTGAATTCTCTTTACATCCAGACAGTGATCAATAAATCAAATGCTCTGACAAAAAAAAGAGAAAATCTGTTATCTGACAGTGCCCGCCAATCATTTCATTTATATATTTAAAATAATTGGATGGGCTAGCTGCCTGTTTACTTACTTACCTGTCTACCTGCTGTGCACTCATTGCTCGTCACCGGAGCCTTCTGCTAGCTTGACAGCTGTGAGTATTAGCAATAGCCATGTCTGTTGTTTACGTTCATCATGATCATTTTGGGGGAGGCTTGAAGTAACGGGCTGTCAGTGTTGCTGACTTGGCGACTTTCTCACTAGATTTGGTGACTTTTGGAGCTAGTGCTGATAGCTACCTTCAGTGGAGAAGAGTTGACAAGACTGGGCTGGGTTTTTCAGCTGGATAACTATTAAAATCTGACATACTCTCGTAGATTTAGCATCTATGGCCAATATTTCGGGGGTTCCATTGTAACCAGTGGATGTCGGGACCATCAATCCGGTTAGTGACTTGAGAAAAGAGAATGGAGTTGGAGTTGAGAGACAACATCTACGACGGTATTGTTCCACAAGTAGCCAGTTTACAAGCTAATAAAAAGCAAAATGATTGTCAGACGATAGCCAATGAGTTCCCAGATTGCATTTTGAGCTATGCTTTCAAACTCTTTTGTCCTCTACACGGACTGTTTACCTGCATGTAACCAAAGCTTGCTCAAATGAGATTGGTCAATATTACTCGGACTACAAACAAACTACAAACAGAGACCAGAACACTCCCCATACCAGAATCCTGTCCCATGGCAAATCTTATTGTTATCTAGATGATGCAGAGCAGCACACTGTGAACACAGTACCACAAATCTGCAGTTTTTTTCAAGAGTTAATTGGTTAAACGGCAATATAACTATTTGATAAAGTAGTTTTTATGATTACATAAATCCAGCACTATTTCAGTCACGATTCTAAATTAAATGTCGATGTCATATCTTAAATGTGACAACATGCATTTCAAGAATAATACATGAACCGCTGAATTTTTCATCTACAGTATATTCCATGAGCCCTGTTCTGGTACAGATGCAGCTTTTACACTGTGTCTGTGCATCTGAGACTCCACGTGGAGGACTGTACAGAATGTACAGACTGGTGGCAAACCAAAAGAAAAACCTGAATAAATACATGGAGTATAAATACCAATGCTTCCATACAGGTCACAGGGCCCACTGAATGGTTTGATAAGTATGCAACTATGTGAATCGCATGCTGTGGCTCTCACAGTCACCAGATCTGAACCCAGCTATCTCACACAGCTATGGGAGATTCTGGAGAATTCATCACTCACATGAAGTTTGTGGAAATTCAATCTCTTTTCTTCATGTATCAAAAAAAGTGATTGAGGTTCACATACACTCTTTAAAGAGACAGTCAACAGTAAGCACATTCAAATAGTTCTACTTGTGTAAGCACTTCACGAGCAAACTGCCTATGGTGGAGAACAGATCCCACTCTGTAGACTACTGAAATATCCTATCCTGAACACACAAGCACACAAACACACACACTCACATACATATGGTTTGATGTCCTTTGACAAGCATCTTGGGAGACCCCTGTCAATGGTTTTGGACAGGAGGGCTGGTCTCAGCTGAAAGAGGTTGCTGGTGTTGGTGTCTGCTGAGGAAACTGATGGACATGACTGTGTCATCATCACATCACATACCTGACCAGCCCCACAACCATGCCAAGGTAAGGCAAGACAATGCTGCTGCTGAGCAGTGTGTGTGTGTGTGTGTGTAATGTCATCAATGTTATGACAGCACAGTGGTCAAAAATACTCCAGTATGATTTTGTATTTGCTCCTGAGTGCCACACTTTGAACACATGGCTTAGAGATGGTTGTGGAAAATAATCTTCAACTCTGCTTAAAAAACAAATAAAAAAACGTTTTAAAATCTTTTCATTCCTCACCTATACCTGCAGCAACATGTACAAATCAACGCAGCACCTTGTGTTATTTCAATGCAGTGCTGTTGGTCTTGTTGAAGACGAAGTCTTGATGCAGGATATGCCACTGTCCTATATCCCTGTGTCAATACGCATCAAGTCTCTGGAAAAGCAGTATATATCCTTTTTACATTTCTTCCTCAGTTTGGCTCATTCTGGCTACTTGACTTTGCCTAGATCTTCTGCTACAAATGACACAATATTGATGGCCAGGAGGCTCTCATCCTGTCTCCTAACCTGGCTGTGTACACCAGGCCAGAATCTAACATTAGCTGTGTATCTTTTCTGATGCCTGACAGCATTCCTTTTCCAATACTGTAGACATGATGTAAACAGTCACATCAGAGTCAGATGACTGAATCTGATGCTGCTTTGATAACATATAATAAATGTACACACAGACATCAAACACACATTTACTCACAAACACACACCGGTCTACGAGATGCCTTTCCTGGCGCAAGTGTGAAATCAGAACAGCGGCATGTAAAAGCAAACTTGTGTACACAACTACAGAGCTGGTAAGAGGAAGAACCAGGCTCCATCAAGCCCAACACCAATGGGTTGGGTACTATGGGTACTTGTGTACAGGTTAACATTGAGAGACACACAAACAAGTAATGTGCACACAGATGCACACAGAGTCAGCAAAGGGTCAGAAGGGATAAAGTTCAGCTGGTCTGTATGAAGGAGCAGAGTCCTTTGAAAAGCTGCTTGTGGACGAGAAGCCGGATACAAAGGAGCCTGCATTACATTTGGACTGCCTTTATATAGAGTAGAAAAGCTGTTTTTAAAGAGGACAAATCTATCATGCTAGGGTTTGAATAAACAGAAAGTTTGTTGATGGGTACATGGGGTTTGAGCTTTAAGTAGCATGATTTTCTTTATCTGCCTTCAATCACACACTCGCCCTTTGAACAGTTTAGATACGAGTCAAGACAGCAGAGGTCGAAAGGTCTACATCCAAAACAACAGAAGAATGCAACGACCTGCAAGGATGTAGAGTCACACACACACACACACACACACACACACACACACACACACACACACACACACACACACACACACACACACAGGGTTTGACATGAACACTTGCCAACTGCGCTGATGTTGCGTCAGTACAGATTCTGGATTAGTCATGTACACAAGGACAATGACAGAAAGACCATGCATAAAGGTTTTTCTTTTTAAATAGGTTTGTAGAGATATGTTCACAATAAGCTCTGAATAAATATATAGAGGTAAAATTGCATAATTGGGAAGGTGGTATTTTTGGGATTATGATAGAATGTCAGTAGAAAAGAAATCTCTTACACACATTTCTTAGGCACTTTAGTTGATGAGAAATTCAATTGGAAATAATAAACACTATTTTATATGTATTAGAACTATGGAGTCACTGGGGATCATCAGCAAACTCTGAAGCTTTATAGCTGTCTCTTGTTTATTAACTTTATTTGATTCATGGTAATATTGTTTGGGCAAATACACCTTCCTCCAATCTCCATAAACTTTATTTGCTGCAAAGAAAATCAAAAAAAGAATAAAATCAAATAAAAGAAGAGCAAGTGAAGCACTGCGCAAAATACTGGGGTCATATCGTCACTGACACCGAGGACCCCCCGAAAACCCTCAAATCTCATTTTTGGGAGTTGTCAAAAATGACAGTTATTATATTCTATTAATGTAAAGTTTCTTTGCATTGAGAAAGGTAAGGAGCAGTACAGAAAACTTCACAGAACAGGCAGCTAATGCACCGTATATATCTTGCAGATTAAGTATGTACTAACATGGATATAATACTGGTGCTGCTATAGTCGTGAAAACTATAAAACATGGTTAATAAATACATAAAACCACTGCAGTTCTCAATCGTACGTAATCTTGTAGTAGACAATAGGTAATACGTAGACGGATTATTAAAAGCATACCTTATATTTTTAAGTATTCGTTCCCATATTACAAACTTCATTCATTAGTTGATCACCCACTGAAGAGAATTTGTAATCAACCTCAACCAATCCAAAGGTTTTCTGGGTTTTTAAACTTTCCAACCTCTTAACAGGAATGCACAACACACACAAATTAGGCTTGAAATAGCGACCAATGTACGTGTAGGAAGCTCTTACCCTCTCTCAAATTATTGCCAGTCTGCGCCAGAAGATTATCGAGCTCGTCATTAGGATGATTTTAGCTCATTTCTGTATTGCTGAATTACACATCCTTGTATTGCTATTACTTGCATTTGAGTGACGTGGAGTGGAAAAGAGAGATTACATTATCTGTATAGCATCAACATGAAGCAGACATACAGTATTTCATATGTCAGCTCTAATTGCTTTTCATGTGTTATAATCATTGCTGAGCTTTTATTTTGGACACGTGGCTGCACATATCCTCAATGTATTCTCATTATCAGTCTGTATGAGAATAATCAAAGCATAATATCATTGCTTCTTTTTCATTCTCTGCCTGTGGTTCAGCCAGTCTAGGTCTGACTCCATTGATACACTTAGTTTGCACAGAGTTGGGCTTTAACTTAAAATCAATGGTGCCCACCTTCCTCTCGGAAAAGAGAGGATATGATGGAGAGGATTGTATTCAAAAGCCTCAGAGGGGTAGCAGCCTGTAAAACGTGCTAATGTGTGGAAATTGTCTCATCCTGCTTCACACTAGAAAGGCAAAGCCAATGTCGAGTAAGAGCTGTTGGGAATTTTCTACCACAATAGAGCCGTTAATGCACTTCAAAGAACTGAATACAGTCAGGTATCAGTGGAGGTAATGTCTCATACAGATATGAAGATTAAAAGGCCTAATGTCTTTCTTAATATATCTATATCTACATCTATATCTACATATATATATATATATATATATGTCTTTATATACTTTATAGAGTATATTATAGCATTACTGGTAGTCATTCTACATAAATGAGGGATTTTAGTGTGGCTGTCTGGCACTAGAGGTGAGTAGAAAAAAATGATGTTCAATTGAAGAATGGCTAAGGGAAAAAAATGATTGTTTGATAAACCAAAAAATTACAATGAAACAGAGAAGAGGAACGAGAAGTCCTGGAAAATGAACAAAAAACTGAAATAACAGACTCAAAGCAAGCTGCTATACCAACAACAACTCTCCCACAGTCAATAGGGTTGTTCGAGATGAGCCAGGCCTGGGCAGATTCGATCACGGGCGTCCACCATTTAGTCGATGGTGGACGTTTGTACCAAATTTGAAGAAATTCCTTTAAGGCGTTCCTGAGATATCGCGTTCACAAGAATGGACGGACAACTTAAAGAAGTTATGATAAGATATGATAAATGATAAAATCAACTAATTGACAGCTCAACAGTGTCCTTAAGTAGGCACAGGTGTCCTGGCTGAACAGTGATTGCTGTAGGAAATGTAGGGAATCTGGGCATGCACTATAGAATCCCCAAAATATTGTCCGTTGCTCTTTGATTGGTCGTTGCTCTTTAGGTTCCGAGATTGTTAAGATCCAGCCCACTGCCCAACGTGCTAACGTTCATCCTGCTATCTTCTCCTCTTCGTTTATCTCCAACCCATTTCTTAGAAGGAGGACATGTCCTTAGTTGGACATTCTGTTGACAGGAAGCTCCAGTGTTGTGGAAAGCTGGCCTGGCTCAGCTCAGCTCGGCTGCCTCTCCATTATGTATCCCATCACTTATTCATGCAACCATATTTTATTGATATACACACACCCGCATGCAGGGTCATGTTAGGAGAGATAGTGTGTGTCTGATATATGTGTATACATGAGAGTCAGTATGACAGGGTGTGAGAGGAGTGTGTGTATACATGTGTGTATGCAGCCCCAAAACACATTATCTGTTTAAACTGTGACCTGGTGTGTGAATAGAAACACTGTATGTGTTGTCCGAGTTTGCTGCCACCTAATAAGTGATCAATGTTCCAGTATTTGAAATCTGTCTCTGATATGATAGATGTGATGCAGTTTGCTGGATTACAAAGTTGCTGTAAAACTGATGAATAGAACCACTTCACCAAAATCAGTTTCCTCCCTCTGATCTCACAGTAGGGAGGACATCTCATCTCCTTTGCATTATGTGTACAGATAGCAGCACTAACTTTGGGTGGTTTGATATCACTCACGTCCCGTCAATTCATTAAAGATGATTAAAATAATCTTTTTTGGCCCTTTTGATTAAAATGTTTTCAATGCTGTAAATAGCTTCTCAAGCCTCTAGAGTTTTTCTTTTAAATGTCCTCCATCATGTACCCAAACAAAAGTACATTTGTCTCCACAGTGACCACTCGTGATCGGATCTCACTTCCTTTCTCTACATGCAAATAAACACGTACTTCATTCCTGACTGCCCAGAACAAATGTGTTGTTGTTTTAACCAGCGGGAGACAGCTGTTCACCTCCTGAGCCAAGTCTGGCCGAAATTAAAAGAAGAAGAAGAAAGCAAAACAATAGAGACTGGGTCTATTCCTTGCCATGTTCCAGGCAAACCAAAAAAAGACGTTTGACATATGGGTAATATATCTTTATGGGCGTCAATATGGATACGAATGAGTACACACTTCCGCTTATGCAGAAGACCTCAGTTGAGTCCTTTAATATGACCTAAGACACATTCACATGTACACTACTCAAAGAATGTGGCCAAATGCGGCCCAGACCACCTCCGAATGTGGTCTGGGTGATCGACCTCAACGCGTCCTCAATGCATCTTGGGTGCATTCACACTTTTACTTAGATATATCCACTTGAGATTAGATCACACAAGATGCATGTTAATGTCAGGTGTGAACAGGGCCTTACACAACCTGCAATATGTTATCTTTGGTGTGCTTGAAATTAGGTCGTACAGCATGCCATTCTACCACGTCTAAAGGCAAACGTTTTTATACCTGCACTGAATAGCCACACTCAAAGCGGGAGGGAAAAGCCTGTCATAGTTTCTCTGCATCCTCTCTGGATCTTTAAGAATGTCTTATGCATGTCTTTGTAGTCTCAACGCAACGCTGCATATTTATGGAAAGTCATTCATGGTGTTGCACTTAGTTGTATACACAAAAAAATGATGGAAGTAGTTGTGTGTGGTATGAAGAAAGACTTTGACAGCGCAGATTGCTGGTTTCGGGGGGGGGGGGGGGGGGGTGGGATGCATTGAGGCCCTAAGGCTTCTTTCACAAAGTAAAAGCTGGAGTCAGAATGAAGGACATGTGGACCTTACTCTACTTTATCGCGCAGTCTAAGTGCAGACCGTATGAGTACCTGCAGGAGTTGATCATCTTGAAGGCTGCACAAGACGGACACAAGACATTGTACTGACAACTTGCTGGATACAGTATTATCAGCTGGGATCCTGAGAAGGATAAGCGATTACGAATAATGGATGGATGGAAGATACAGTATTATTCTGCTCTCACCAAAAACAGTGAGTCTTTGTCAAAAGTGAAACCACTGGCTCAGCCAAAAGTAACGTTATTTAACATTGGTTCTCCAAAAGTGCATCAGCAAAAGCTGACTCGAGTGATAGGTTGGCCATGTATTATAACTGGCTCAACTGTTTCAACTCAGCTGCTCTTAGGTCAAACAGAATCTCTTGCTTCTTATTCACATTTAAAAACCATTGCTTAGCATCACACTAGTACACAAAATTGTCATTTGACACAAAATAGGATGAAGGAATAGTGCCTTTGTGCAAGTTAAAATTGTAGTTCTGATGCAGTTGTTAATTTACAATATATAATGTACAAGATCACAAAGTGTGTTCTGTAACTTTACACCACATAGTCCGAAGTCCAAACCACTCAAGCATCACATAATGGATGTCTCTAGTATCAGCTGGAGCGACAGTTTGGAGAAAATGGCCTGGATGCAGTTTGAGTGACGGGTCACAGATCAAGGCGAGTTACTTGCTCCAGTCAGCAGAGCGACAGAAGCAGCAGCGACAAGTGTTTTGCTGCGTGCCGCCGGTGGTGAAGCAGATTGGGTGAAGTTGATCGCCCTCAGCCAGAGACCATTTCTGATACTCAACACAAAGTGTGTCTCCGGCTCTCTTGTTGTCCGACCGAGCCAAAACAGACACGGGAACAGGGCTTTAAAAAGCGCTTCCTTCCACTCTCACATCTCTCTCTTTTTCTCTCTCGCCATAATTCTCTATCTCTTTCTGCTCTTACTTGCCCTCCTTTTCTGTGAACCCTTACAGCCCCTTGTGTGTGTGTCTATGTGTGTGTCTCCCTTGAGCGAGCTGTTAAGTGCAGTCTCCAAAAAACTCCACAAAAGCCCATTTGCAGTCAGCTAGAGCGCCATACACACAAGCGCATAGTGACACTAACATGCATAGACACATATCCACACACACACTCTCTCACACACGCACACTTTTCACACTTCCCTCTGGGCAAACAAGGCAGAGTGGCAGAGGCGAGGCTGGGATAAATGATACAATGATATCCAGGCCTGACTTGTCAGTGGAGTTGAGAGAGAGGATGAGGAGGAGGAGGATGAAGAGGGGGAGGGGCGAGCAGTGGCATCTCTGAATACAGGAATTATTCTTCATCGTCTCACACTGTCGCCGCATGTTACGCTCAAACTCTCGCCTGGCAACGTGGAGAGAGGGAGAGAGAGAGAGAGAGAGAGAGAGAGAGAGAGAGAGAGAGAGAGAGGTTGGGAGGAGGGCAGCGCTGAAGGGCAGATATAATGACCACACTCTGCTTTCACACTCGTCGTCTCTTCTCTCAGCACCATACTCTCCGACCCCAGCCAGCCTCACATTCCCTTTTCTGTTCTTTCACTCAGTCCCTGACGTCTCCCCCACCCCTCTTCCTGCCTGCGTTTGTTCTTTCTGTCTGTCACGGCAGCGCTGAGTAGCTTTCAGGGAGAGAGTGTACTCATTTGCTCTCTCTCTCTCGCTTTCTTCTCTCTCTTTGGTTAAAGCGAGGGGACAACATGGCCCTCTGGGCATGTCACAAAATGATTAACTAATAGTTTTGAGTTAGTCAAGTATCCAAATGGTGTGTGTGTGTGTGTGTGAGTGTGTGTGCGTGGTCCATAGCGTGAGTCCTTCAGTCTGTACATTAGGCCGGCTATTGAGATCATAGTCACAATTATGCTGTGTACAATATACATGCAGCTGTACATACATGGAAGCTGGTAGCCTAAAGACTGGCCATATCCACTCCAGCGTTAGACTGGGAAAGACTTCAATGGATGGCTCTAGTCACATTTTGAGAAGGCATGTCTGATTCATTATTTATCCAGCCAGCTTTCTGGACATACTGAAAGGACTTTGAGTTCATGACAAATCAGACTGGCATGTTGAAAACCTAAACTATTAAGTTCAGTTTGCTTGGGGAAACCAAAAGCAGACACATGCAGCTCTCCGATGTCTTTTCCTTGTCTTCCGCTGGCTAGCATTTCTCACTCATGTGCTGTAAATTCATCTCTACTGGTGGCTGTTAGACCACAGCAGGTCAGTGACCATATGATGGATGTGTGGGGGAGGCACAGTTCATATCTGAAAAGTGATTATAAACATCTTAAATCTTGAAATTTATGGCCAGTGGGCAAAATACTTTCCCTGCATAGCTAATCCCTAACACTACAGCCTGCCAAAAAACTTGCTAGTGCGGACAATTAACAATTCATGTGTCGCGAATTTGCTCGTCAACGTTCACCCCAGTTGCAAATGCAAAAGATTCACACAGATTCGCTGATCTGGGCAGTTCTACTGAAATGACCCGATCTCACTATAATGTTTTGCGGGTGTGATGGCACCATAAAGTTAATATAAAATGCAGACATCAAGTGTTAAACCTGACCTTTGCTTAACTGACCCGATCTGTCCAGACAGAATGCGTATCATTGGCATATCTACGAAATAATAAATAAAAGCTGGCGCTGGATATCTGGTCTGATTCAAAATGTTGTTTGCTTATACTTTAATTGAATAGTACCTGATCTAAATCATCATTTTGCCAATTTCTGACTTTATATTTTTCAAAGGTTGCGTACGTTCTTTCACAAGTACAGTTACTTACACTAACACAACATTTTACAACTTTGACTTCCTGAAAAGAGTTTTATAGAAAAACATGTTCATGTTGGTTGAAGTATGATTTTATGAAATTTGTCCCAAAACTGGAATATCATATCATAACTTGAAGCAAACAAAATGCAAGAATACTATGCCCTATTGAAAATCACATCTATTTGGTGACACATTATAGACACTAAACTTCTACAGCAGGCTACCCAAATAAAGTTTTTAACTCTAACCCAAATATGCTTCTTCCCAGAGACACTTGTCTTCAGTGGTTTGCATGCTTACAGTATGTTATGAACTTCAGCAAGTCAGCCAGCAAGACACTGCAAGAAACTCAACAAGTGTACAAGGCTTGCATGCATGTTGTTCTTGTTTGTATGCGTGACTGTATGAGGATGTGTGTATGTGTAGAATTGAAGCCAGCACATGTCTTTACTGATTTATAGGAAAAGAAGGACCTCCAAGCCTGCACACCCCCACCATCCCTTAACCCTTCTCTGTGTTGTTGCTCTTATGATGGGTATCAGTGTACTAAAACAAGGCTGAATAGCAGAGAAACCAGTCAGTCGGCAGGATGGATAATAGCCTGGCTTTGTGTGAATGGAGTACGTGGCCAATTCAAATACAGGAAGTATTGTACCACCATTAAATCACACAGCTGTCTGAACAGGCGTGCAGTCTAGTTTCCATGTTTCCTTAATAGACCAATTAATGATGTTTTCTATGGAATGATTTATATAATAGCAAAACTTAAAAAGGCTATTCATTTTTATACAATAGGGAAAAAAGTTACCTGTTTTTTCCCCTGTGCAGCTCGTTTGCATGGCTTCAGGCTTCAATGGAGCTCATATACACGAATCAGCTATTTCATTGTGAAGTGACAAAAGAAGCTTATTGACACCATGTTTGTTTGAAGCAAACCACTGCTACCTATTGTAAGAATGCCTGAATGGTCATGTTTTCTATGATCGGAATACATCTGCTCGGCTAAATATTTAATTCATATATAATTTTATTAACACATTATCAGTTCAAGTTTAGCCGTCTTTAAACAATACTAGTGGCTATCCGTAGCTGAGTATGTTATCAAATTGATTGATTTTGATCTTTGGGTGACTGACAACATACTTACAGCACATTGGCCCAGAGAACTCTAGGTCACATTAAAGGCAAATTCCCCCTGAGAAACGCTGACACCAATATAACTAATCAAGTAATGTTCAGTGTATTCCAGCAATTATTTTTTAATTAAATTACTGTGCTGCAATTTATCACAAAAGTGTTCCATCTTTACATCACCTTTTGCCTCTGTTAGTAATTTTCAACCTTTTTTCACTGAATGTGTTGGATAATCCCTAGACATTGATACAACCTTGTTCCTTTTATCTCGGACAAGAATATATAGATAATGAATGTAACTTTCTGTATGTCATTTCGATTGGCTGGAGAGTGGGCGTTATTTTCAAACCACATGGTTCTGACCTAGTCAACACTAGTAAGAAATCATAGTCAAAACTGGAAGATTATTATGCTACGGTTTTTCCTGCTTGTTGAAGAAGTCGACTAGTGATGAAAAGTCTGAATTTATAGGACGTATTGAAAATAAAAGGCGTAGTTTTTGCTGTTAAGTGACCCTGGTACTGTACAACAGGGATACTTCAGTCTGCCCCATGTTGTTAGGAAAAATAACGCCCTTTGCCTGCGACTGGAGTGTGATTAGTCTGTGCCATACATTATTTTTCAATAACACAGTGGGTGTCATGGTGGGTGTGAGGCCCCGTTATACATGGACTGGGATTTAGCACGGTGCACATAGCTATTCTGGCATGAGTTCAATTGTGTGGCAACATTTTATATAAATACAGTCTGACCCTCCACTCATATGTGCTTTGTGTGATCTATATGGAGAAAACACCAGCATTGTGCACACCTTAAACAGTATGAAGCACAGCTTTAACAGCAGTACCTACACCTGAGACAACGATACAAACAGTGATGTTCAACCAGCAGCATCATGCATTTTGAATGAACAGGCCCCTTGAGGTATGAGGCACTGTACCTTTCACACTCCACAAGCAGAGCCACAAATGTCCAAAGCAGACGTTTTGTGTGTGAAGGTTCCTACTACTGTGATTGAGAACAGGTAGACATAGGACTTTCCCTACATGGGTGTATTTCTACCACTCTGACTGGAAATGATGAAGTCGTTGACCTTCTGGAAGAAATGATGACATAAGTAGTTTTCAAATCAGTCACACAGACTTAGAATATATGGACATAAATCATCCAGGTTGTTTTGAAGACATGCCCCAAATCTGGAAATTCAACAGAAAAACAGTAAAGTAGATGAACCAATTACTGCCCATAGGGACTAATAACTAAAGCAATTATGGTACTTTAGAAATGAGTAACAGTAATGAGTAATGTATTGCATTTTTCCAGTCAGGAGCCCAACACTGGTTAGATGCATACGGTAGATTACAGGCTCTTAGCTGAGTCCAGTGGCATTAAAACATTAAGGCACTATATTTGATAGGTTGTTCTAATATACAGTGCACATTCATCAAATGGAAAAAGAACACTTGGTCCAAATGGAAAAATAGCATGCTACTAAAGCACAATGCCACTTCGTGTAATATTGATTAGCAAATGGGGTGAGGGAGATAAGCAACATCGTGTCGCCTCTTTAATAATAGGTGCTCACAAATGCTACAGTCAAGCTTCCAACAGCAAATGACCAGTTATTGGTTATTGAGTCAAGGTGCCTGTTTGAACCACCGCCTGCTAGCTCACAAACACAAGAACATTTTAAGAGGTAGTACAGGTCAGTCAAGGAAATACACACACACACAAGTATATATTCGACCATATGTAGATATTAGGTAGTTGATAGAAACACATATCCATCAACACATGCGTGCGCACAAACTCAAGTAATTGCAAACACGTGTACATACACAAGTAAATGTCCTTTCAACACATGTATGTGAAGGGTGTAGCTAATACCATACAGGCCCACACATACATTGACACACTTTCATTTACATACACACACAGGCTTACATTTGCACATACAACTGAAATATAAACGCATGCAATGGGTACACAAATGTATGCATCTGCACATACTTACACATGGGTGTACTGTACTTTATGAATACTGTAAAAAAATATACAAGCAATTGCTGGACTTAATAAAACCAACCGCATGATCCACACCCCCATACACACACACACACACACACACACACACACACACACACACACACACAGAAATGCTCTCAACCTTTTGGTGCTGATAAGGCTCCCCTAAATATTTGTCTTGAGTCGAGCGTTGAGAGAGCCAGCTGAGTTCTGTGCTGTTCAGACAGTCTTACTATTATTCCTATTATTGTTATTACTCCCAGTTTCTTTGAGCTTGGATCCAACATACAGAGCTGGTTATGACCCAGTGGCTGTGGGTGGTCCCCAGCACCCTTAACTCATCAATCAACCAAACTAAACCCAACACATTCACTGCTCAGTACAGCAACATGAAAAACAAACTGAGCGCTGTTGGCACCATGACTACAGGATATTTCACCTAAATAATGATCCAGTTTCACTATGAGTTGTGAAGATACTGTGAGTCATAGATTGTTGGCTCATATCAGGACATTATTAAGACATTTTTAATGCTACCTGAAATCTAATTTGGAGTAAGAGTCATGTAAGAACCACAGTAAACAAACCTCATACATATCCTGTTCTTAATCAAACACAGCTTGTGAAAATAAAACAATAGAGGAATAAGTAAAAGTACGACAGCAAATTACATTTCAAGAACCATTAAGTTCTGTTTTGTTCAAGTTGATGGGAAAAGGAACCCTTTTCTGGATCAACAGATATTAAAGGCAACAGAAAGAAACCCTTCAGATTGTATTCTGTCCAGATAGAAACACTTCATCTTCTACCAGTTTTGTTAACAGTAAATGAAATGAACACATGGGATTTCATTTACCTACCCAAAGGAAAAAGTTCATGGTATACAGACTTAAAATAAAAATAACAGGACCAACTATGATAATCACACAACAGCCTCAAACAGCCAATGAAGTTGAATAATTAGCATTTATCTTTTTGGGGGGAATTAAAGCAATTCAATTGGCTGCTTGTCCACCTCACAGCATTACGTATACATGTACAGTAAAACTAAATATTGTACTGTATATTGCTATTTTTATTTGTATATCGCTACGTTTTGTATGTTGCTATGTTATTGCTATTGTATAGCCTTTGGGCACATTTTTTTCTCTTTTGCAAAGCTTCTGCAACAGTGAAATGTCCCACTGGGATTAATAAGTCAGTATCTGTCTGTCTGTCTAAAGAACACTATATTTACATATGCCTTTGATCTATTTATTTATTTTTACAGACAATGCATCCACAGCACTAACTCTATTACTTGTGGAAAAGGTTCATAAAACAACCCATGAGCCCATATTAGTAATGGGATGTTGGTCTAATGTAGACAGCACTGTAAGTCACAGGTACAAAGTGGAAATGCTAAGACCGACACATCTCTATTTAGCTGTTCTCTGTGGCTGATTAATATGACACCAAAGGGATTCAACTTGTTATGGAGCAGATCGCATTTCCTGTTGTAAACAAATGGTGTCTGGTGTCTCTTTCCTTGGAAAACTCCTCTGATGCACAGTAAATGACACCACTGTAAGCACTCAGCACCAAAGATGGAGATACAATAAAAAATACCCTACCACTTCAAAAAATGTGTATATTGTGAAACGACAGTATACATTAAACGGACATAGAAAGTGTCATTGTTCCTCAGCTGGGGTCGCTCTCGGCTGAGACACACCAGGTCGTGTTGAGCAGTGGTCCACTCACCATATGGCTTCAATGGAATTTATGTTAGACAGGCACCAATAAGACAAATCTAGTTAGCAACATTATATCATTGGGGCCAAATCGAATTTCAGCCTCAGTGTGTTTTAGTCGTCAGTGTTTCTCTCTCACTCTCTCTCCCCTCCTCATCTACGTGTTCTGTTCTCTCCCTCCCTCCGTCCATCAGTCCATCACTCTATGTGAGTGTCACCTGCCCTCCGAGCTGGCGACGCTGGGTCTCGGCCTTAGCGTGAGAGCCCCATTACCCTGACTGGAGGCTTTGTTTTCCCTGTGAATCTGCGAAAGAGTGTCTATGTGTGTGTGTGTGTGTGTGTGTGTGTGTGTGTGTGTGCTGGAGAACGTCAGAGAGACGGTGATTTGTTACATCAGTGAGCATTCCAGCTCCGAGGTCCTCTGAGCAGAAACATAGAGAGGGGGGAAAATGTCTTGTTTGTTGCTGTTTCCATCCAAATCTTTTTTGTAAATGATCATACTGCAAATTGTTTTTGTAGATGAAAAAAAACTGTGATAAATATCAGTGGAATTGCATAAATAATGACATAGAGTCAGTTAAAACTGATTGTATATAAAGGTTTGAAAGATTTGCAGAGAATTCACTCATCAGTTGCTCGGGAACATTTGACAGAGAAATAGACGAGGGGAATGTGTGTATAGGTGAGGTAAGAGTGTGTGTGGCATCCATATGTGTGTTTGCAACCAGGTTCAAGGTTAGCAGCTCCTTTGTGCTGTGTCTGTCTAAGCACCGAGGCCACAGCTCCCAGCAAATGGAGACACTGAGCAAGATACCATCTGCCTTTGCCCATTTAAGTCTCACGTCAAGACACACACACTAACACACACATTCGTAGAAGCTTTGAACACACCATATACAGCTCAATTCACAACAGAAACATTTGAAAGTGTACATACAGCAACTGTGAGTAATGCATTGAATGTCACAACTCCTCGTCTCACTTTAATCCAGGGAGGAGCGTATCATGTGTGGATCATATGTGGATGGGATGCCATGTCCGACTGTTGCTTTGTTCCAATAGAAAGTCACAGGAAATGTGAAGTGTTCAACATTATTTGTAACAAATACCATGATGAATTAAATATAAAGGAATGAAATGCGTTGAGCACACATTGAAGTGTGCTTCAGTGGGATGGAGATGACTCAGGGCGTAGAGCAGATTGTCCCTTAACCACGAGGTTGGCGGTTCTTACATTGCGTCTCGTAGTGTCCTTGACATGGCATGGCATGACAGCATGCAGAAATATATTTTTCAAACTATGTTTTTTTTAATGTATGTAACACCCATCCCATGTAGCTACGTACTGTATATAGTATTATGTGAATCTGGTAGGTGTAGTAGTACTATGGGCGGGGTCCTGGGTACAGTTTTAATCGTAATGGCGCGATTACCTGTTCTTATACATGAATATACTTATTCTTACAACTCTTGTTCCCTTATTATGAAAACTAAAATAACTGGCGGTGCCTCCAATAGAATTAAGTAAATAAAAGGTCTGTGCCTCCTATTAAGTCCTTTTATCTTGTATTTTAAGTGTATTTTACCCCTTTTAACCAGCTCTTATCAAAACATGAATGTGATTGATTTTAACACATCAAATATACTTCAAATGCATTAGAAAAACTGTTTGGCATTTATTACATGCAGTCATCAATATACTGTGCACTCACAGTCCCACACACAATCAGAATAACCAGAAAACCCTCGTTGCAGGCCTGAGTCGTGGATTGGGAGCGTAGAGGCCTAAAAACTGTGATGGCCGCTTCACTTGTTCGCACAAGCAATAAACAAAAAAGACACGTGCACGCTTGTCAGTACTCACGAATCCAAGGCATTTTCAGAGGGGAAAGTGAGGGGAAGCTGGGTAATGGACGGCAGGCAGGGCGCAGAAGAAACAGCAGCAACAGTCTACAGCAGCACACGCATACGCGGGAAACAGTTCTCCATAGTGGTCCCAAGGAGCTTTCCCGATCCTCACTTACAGTCACAAATGTCCATCTCCTCTTGTAGATCACAACATTCCAAACCATAGGCTAACTGGTCGTCAGCCATTAAGTTATGAACATTATTGATCTCCTACAATAGTCACTGTTCAGTTATAATTCACTTCTGCCTCTCTAACACACTGAGCCTGGCCACACACGACTAAGCCCCGCCCCTCTACCGGAGAATGGGCTTGGATTGGCTGTTAGTTTCAGGACAAGCCAATTAAACAAGGACAAAACAAAGATTGACATATAATACTGCTATACAAGTTAGGTTGTTAGGGGAACAAAAGTGCTGAATCATGTACATGTACATATCAATCAAACTATGCTCATTTGCATGAACTGTAACCTTTAAACTGTAAAGATTATGAGTCTCTTATTGATATAAATTTGTATCCACCCATATCTATACTTATGCACTTTTAACTTGGTTTTTAGAAAACTATTTACATCCTGATGTCTGAATTCATTTTTAGCCAGGGCTATATGTATTTTCTTTTTCCTATTCTCCCATGATAATGTATTTTATGAACATGTTTGTTTTCAAACTGCTACCAGTTTGGCACTAATAGCCTACAACATCATTTGAGAAATACAGTGAACCCAGAGACAAGCTGTGGCTTACTTACCTCTTGGCACTACTGAAGTTACTGTATCTGTAAACAGCACAATCATATTTAAGGATATAGCTTAATAATAATTTGAAGTAGTGAACTACATTGTATATACAGTACTGTATCATACCATTTTCAATTAAACACAGTACAGTCATTTAATTTGCACAGTGCTGTAATTTGAAAAGTGTTTCATTGAAGCAGCTGTATGCATTTTGAAATTCAGTAAATATTGAAGCTGTCTGTTTCATTATTTTATATTCATGTACTAAATACACAAATATCAATTAGATGGAAATGTACATGAAATTCAAAGAAAAAGAAATTGGTTATAATAATCATTATAGCGATCAATTAGACCTCAGCAAATTTGATAACGATCAGACGTACAGTATCCACTAAGTACAATATTCATCAAAATCATGATACATTCAATTTCCCTTGCCGTTCAATTCTTTCAGACAGTTGATTTATTTGAGATTATCGTTCGCTCTATTATTTTTGGATACTATTTACAATATGTTAGTGTTCTAACCTTTTTTTAGTTATTTCATGTTTCGCTTTTCTATATCATATATTCATAATGAATTCCTTCTACTTTCATGCATCTGTTCTTACTTCTGCTGCTATGACACTTTCATTTCCCTGTGTGGCATCACTAAGGCTTATTTGACCTTATCATAAGTATATTTATAATTGTTTTTCTCCTGAAAGTGATTTTGTTCTTTTAAAAAGCAGTTTGAACATGAAATGTTTTGGATTTTGTCAATATAAAGATATTTTTTGTTGGTCCAGGAAGTTCTATATTTGTCTCTGAGATGTTTGCCTCCACCTTGATGGCAAACCATTTAATCTACTAAGAGCATTAAAAATAAAATACATTTAAAAAACAAACAGCAACTTCTCTGTCCAGGATCAGTGTCCCTCTTACTGTCAATAATCTGTAACACCCTGAACAGAAACAATTCTCATTTCAACATGTCTTTGATAGATAGTGGTTCAGATGGGAAATCTTTAAATCTGGTCTAACAACATCAAAACAACTGTATCTGCATGGCTGGATACCACTAATGGTAAGAGAGGAAATACAGTATGTTTTTTAAGATCTTCCTGTAGAACCAGTATTAATACTGATTAGGTCTCTATTAAACAGATAATTAAACAAACTGTATCCATCCGTCATGCTGTAACCATGGCTGTACGTAGAATTTTACAAATACTGAGGTCCAAAAACTGAGTTTACTAGGGGTGGTTTGGGGGCATGTACCCCTAATCCCTGATCTTAATATACACATTTTAAGATGTTTGGAGAGCAAAGATTGGATATCAAAAGCTTTAAACCACAGTAAAATGTTAGTGAGCAGTAGCATAAATGATCTGTCAAGCAATAATATATGTATATCAATGTTACAATGAATGAGCCATACTACAATCCAGAAATACAGAGGAGGTTAAAATGATCACAAAACATCCAAAAATGAATGTTGCCAATTACAACATACAATGTTTAGTTAAATGGTCAAGTAAAAGGAAATCCACACCACTGTTCTCTCTCACCCTCTATATTCACTGCCGGTCCCTTTCTCTGAGACTCCTGACAAAATGTATTGAAATGTAGTTAATCTTTGCATTTGAGTTTGCATCATTTTGGATTGGAATTATTGAAATGTGTCTCAAGCAAATGTTTGGTTTACAATAATATATCTATATCTTGTTTTGTTAAACAAAGAGCATATATATTTCTGTGGTGATAACAGTTTGAATTGGTTCTTAACCTATCCTGGGTGCAGTGGACAGTAGCTGCTCTTCCTCTCTCATCTCCTTCATCTTCTCTCTTTCTCTTAGTCTCTTTATCTTGTCCCATATCTCTTCCCTTCACAAAGCTGAGCTTTGATTTACAATAGTTTCATTTCTGTCTGTCTCGGTGAGGAAAGTAAACACATGTCGACCATATACAGTAGGGGTGAAAGTAACTAACTAGCCAGCATTACATCGAACTACAAGCAGTCCACTAGTAAAACTATCTACTTATTTGAATCACACTTCACATGGATTCAACTGCATGTCCGGTTACCTCAAATTATTGACATTGACGTTGAATAAAGATTTTGTAGTAATGACAAGATCATTCCCTTTACCACGTCACCACACAAATATGCACAAAAGCGATGACGGCGACCAGATAAGCAAGGCGGTAATCTTGCTCTTGTACAATAGCTTTGCTGCACCAAAGTCAAGTTATTTTAGTCAGAAAATACCGAGGGTATGGCAATGGACAACAGTGACCCAACCAGGTCCTTTATTTTTAAATTAAATTCCAACTGCTGACCATCTATGGCTCTCCTCCTTACAGCAGATACAGGGACATTTCCTATGTTACAGCACAGAAGTGCTGTGCTATTAGGTTATCCTGAAGAGACTGAAGCCTCTCTGCCTGTATGGATGAATGGAGGAACCAACAAGTCCATCACATTCCCTGTGGATGATGTCTTCAGCACAGCTCAAGGCGCAGGAAATATGTGTGTGTGTGTGTGTGTGTGTGTGTGTGTGTGTGTGTGTGTGTGTGTGCGCGCGTGTAGCACGGCTGTATTTTGATGTAATGTGATCAATAATGAATTTTGTGCAGGTCAAGATGCGACTTGGGGGTGGGGGGTTGGGGGAAGAAGAACAAGAGGCGACTGACTACTGGTGTCTGTGAGTCTCTTAAATCTAATGTAATGAAGAAACACAGAGAGGGAGGGGAAGTGACAGAGAAAGGGAGAGAGGGAGAGAAAGACAGAGAGAGAGAGGCTACAAATGAGGTTAAGTCCCAAGCTTGGGGGGGGGGGACTGGACTGAATATGGCTAGGGATGGTTGGGGGGGGGCAATAGTCGATGCTAAATCCATTAGGGCCTTGTGACCCCCCCAACATCCATACACTCCTCTACCCCAACCCCTCCCCACCACACCCTACCCCTGTGGCTGCCTCTATGGAGTTACACTCCACCCCATACCCAACCCCCCCTACACACACTCACTCACTTAAGAAGGGGGGAAAGAGAAAGAGAGCGCACTGCCACTTCCTAAACGAGTTAACCATTTGGACTGTCGGGGCCAACGGCATGTCTGCTGTGCACACGTACACACATGCAGGCAGGAAGCATTGAAGTACAGCATGTTCAGATATGCCAAAACCTTGCAAAATATACACACACACACACAACCAGAACGCATTGCTAATGGTGCGCTCATCCATTACTGGACCTTGACCTGGCAGCACTGTATACTGGGTAATGCCACAGTGAGGAAGTCAGGCTACCTAACAAGACCCTTAGCTGCACTGGAGACGTTTATAATGGGATTCATAAGGAATTAAACAAAAACAGTGATCCAGATCACCAATGTGGTTTTTGTGTGTGAAAGGACTCACACTACTACAACATCATTCAGTATTACATCACCTTGCACCAAGTGCATAAGCATTTTAAGGAAATATGTTGCTTTAAAGTAGCACAAATGTAAACATTTATGCTGCAGAAAACATTCTTAGCAACAAGAATATGCAAAAATATTTGAGCTACTCTCAGCGGGGACTTATCTTGACAAGAGATGAGAGTGTTTTTTATTGATTTACAGACTGAAAACATATCAAGAACAGTGTGTGAAGACAGACAACTTGGTTGATTCTTTATCTCGTTTATCTCTTCATCATGTTTTTGCTAAATTTGTAACTGTAGACTGGACAACATTTTAGACCGGATTTACTTTGCAGTATAACTTTTTTGGCATTGGTTTAACAAGAAACAATTATTCTCCTTTGACCACCTCAGTGCCATCTAGCTCCCTTTCTCAGTTTTTCACAAAACAATTTCCACAACCACACCATAAGAGGCCACGTTGGCAAAAGCAGTGACGAAAGGTTACCAGCGTAAGATACGTTTAAGAATCAACTTTGATTGTGCTTAGTTTGGAAATAACTAAATTAACTTAGAATTTTTGAAGTGCGGTTAGATGAACACTAACTTGTACTACTACATTGTTTTTGTCAATGGAGTCTTGGGACTTTGAAGCGAGCGATAAAACAGCAGCAGTTCCTTGTCAGAAAGGGCTGTCTGACCACAAGATATAGCAGCTGGGAATAGGAGCCTGTTCATGTGAAGTGTTTGTGCGTGTGCATGCATGTTTTGTATTGTCTTGGCTGACCTGTAGCAGATCCTACTATATCCCTGGAGGGGGACTCAGACATGGCATCTGCCAGTCTCTCTCGGAGGCCTTCGTCACTGGCGTCTGCCGAGCCAACGTTGTGCCGCGGTATGCCGAAGCTCTCCGGCCAGCTACCACATACTTCCAGCAAGGTCACACCACGTCCGTCGAAAGGACCTGCATGCAAAAAACAAACACAGGTTTAAGGCTCTGTTAGTTACCAAGTAAATGGAGGGATGCAGCAATATTCACAGTTGTACCAACTCTGCAATAATAAGCTGATACGTAGGATCAGGATGGGAGCCAATCCAGACATTTGGACTGAATCAAATATATGAAGCTTGATCTATTTCTGCTTCTGTAATTGCCAACTTGAGAATTTCATTTCATGCAACTTAATTTAAATCTACTCATCTCAGAGACTAACATTGTACTATTTACTCCACTACATTTGTCTGACAGCTATAGTTACTTTTCAGATTACACTTTATCTTTCATGTACAGTGAAAACCAAGTATCTCCAAATTTGGTGAATTTGAACATTTGTGAGGAACTGAAGGATAAAGTGTTAATTGATGTTTGAGAAAGTTCTTTATCTTAAGATAAATAAACTATTAAAAAAACCTCTTGGATTCGCAGCAAGATGCATTGTCACAAAGCTGAAAACTTTTCTGAGCTGATGAAAAGTTGACCTATTAGAGATATGTGATTCTCACAGGACAGTGATGCTACAAACATATGAGGATCTATGATGATAGAATTTGATACAGTGCTGTAAATTAAACTATCCCACAGTATTTATGGGAGTTAAACACATCTACAGAAGTTATATGCAACATACATATTAATGCAGCAGTGATATTTATCCAGAAACATCATATATATACATATATATTCTCCATCACTCGCCACTTTCAAAACTGCACTTAAAACTCACCTATTTAAATCTACTTTTAACCTGTAAAGTCAGTTATGTATGTTTTCTGTTTTTTCTTTTCGTGTTGTTCCTTACTGTTATGTCATCGATTTTGTTCTTGTTATAAATACTTTTATTGTTTCTGTTTTTACCATGTAAAGTGTCTTTGAGTGCCTTTTAAAGCGCTATATAAATAAAATGTATTGTTATTATTATTATATATTATCGTAAAAAACTGACATTAGTAATTTAAGTACATTTAAAATCTGAAATACCATAGTACCATACTACAATTCTCACAATATGTAAAAAGATGGGATTCACTATAGTATGAGTACCACATTTTGCATCTTATTTTTGCTGATGTGTCATCTATTGCCTTGCTAATCATAGATCAGCAGTTCGATCCCGTGCTTCTCTGGTCTGCATCTCGAGGTGACCTTGGGAACCACAAATTGGTGCATGAATGTGCATTATTCTAGATCCTGATGGGCTGTAGGCACCTTGCATGGCAGCCTCTGCCATTAGTGTGTGAATGGGTGAATGTTGACTTTGGGGTGTCGGAAAACTAGAAATTTACCGAAATATTTAAAAACAATTTTCCAAACTGAAAATCATGCAACTGGTTTTACTGTGACAATAGATTCAGCCAAACATTTCTACCAAAATGAAAACCAATTGCACAACAGCACCTCTGGGTTCCAGCAGATCAGCTGGTTTAAAGTCACAAACGCGCACACACATAAACAACTTGTAAGCACAATCTTCATGCATGTCAAACCAAATCCACACACTACACTGCACCTTAATCTCTTCTCCTTTCTGTCTGCATAATTTCTGCAATCACAGAGATCTTGTGCTTTGGAGCCAGAGAGTCTGCAACCTCTCTCTCTCTCTCTCTCTCTCTCTCTCTCTCTCTCTCTCTCTCTCTCTCTCCCCTGTGTGTGTGTGTGACACACACAACCAGGCAGGCAAGCAGGCATGCAATGCTATAACGTTAGTTACATATTGTAACTCGAGATTCTATGAGCATAGAGGTAGCCCAGCGTGCATCAACAGTCGTAAAGATATTTTCGCGCCCTTGGCTGTCTGGCTCCTTTCAAAAAGCTCTTTACCAAGAGATGCGCAAAAACCTCTCTCTCTCTCGCTAGCCTTTAATGGCAGGATGAAGATTTAACTGTTGAGGGGGCCAAATTGTTATCTGCAAATGTTAGAAGGAAGGTTACCACGAGAGGCATGTGACAAGATGTTGGATCTAAACCTCCAGAGTTTTCCACCAGAATGACTGTTAGATTCTCTTCTGGAATGTGTGCTAAGAGGCAATGAATTAGAGGAATTTGTGGAAATTCGTACAGAAGAACTCTGGACCAGGGTCAGTCAGAGAACGCATCCACTCCTTGAGGAGGGTGGTCCCGTGTGTTCATGGAGAACCACGTTGCTCATTGTGCATATAGTGTGATATTCAGTTTACACTCTTTGTTTGACGGAACCCTGATATTAAGTCCGCTGTGTGACTTTACTCTCCCTTGGGGAACCCCCAATGATGGAACACAGGTTGTTTTTCCAGTAAATCAAGTCTGACTGCAGTAAGGGAGGGTTGGTCAAAAGTTTTGCACCAAAATCATTTGCTGCCTCCGCATCTGACTTAATATCAGAGGAAATTAATAAGGTATTTAAGGAATTTTACATGTCTCTTTAGTCATCTGATCATAATTCTACCACTCCCAACATTGATAGTTTTTGATGGTTTTGAATATACTCTATAGAACAGGGGTCTTCAATGTTTTTCAGGCCAAGGGCCCCCACAAAGATGGAGCAGGGACCCCCGACTATATATATTGTATAAAATTGTGTTTTATATTAAACTAGGCCTAGTACCATGAATACCTCTTTATTGTGCATTCAATACTAATCTATTCAAATAATACACAGGTTCATATATTCATGTTTTTATTTTAAACATGTGCAAGGTACAGTGAGTAGGGTGGCCATGCCACTGCCATTTATAAACATACCTTGTCAGCTGATACCAATGCCAATATCAACATTGTCTGTCAATTGCATGATAATCATGCATACAAGCTATTCAAACTGATGTTTTCATTTTAAACATAAATGTGGAAACGAAAATGAGTGATGGCCTATTAGTGCCACTGCCATGCATAAACATACCTGTTATCTTGCAGACAATACTGAACTATTAAAATAATGGACAGATTCATGTTTGGAAAAAAAAAAATAAAATTCTTTAATTGTCTAATCAAACAAAAATTCCGCGGACCCCCTGCAGTACCTCCGAGGACCCCCTAAGGGTCGCGGACCCCCTGTTGAAGACCTCTGCTATAGAACAAACCGTAGCTGAGAAATTCGAAGATCATTATTGAAGTACTACATGCTGCTATGACATCCCTAAAGTGGGGAGAGCCAAGAACCAGATGCTCCATGAGTGTTCGATAAGAAAGTTGGCATAAGCTGGTCCCTACTTATGCATAGGTTCACAGATCATACCATTTGGGTTGCCTTCCCCAAACTCTTATTCAAACCTCTCTCTCTGTCTTGAAAAAAAGCAAAGACCCACTAGCCTGTATCTCTTAGTGGCCTGTAAGTTTGCTTAATGTGGACCTTACATTATTATCAAAACTAATGTCTATATACCTGGAATCTACTCTTCCATTTATTATTTTACCAGACTGGGTTTATTCGAAATAGGCATTCCTGTTCCGACCTCAGACATCTGTTTGATATTATCAACAACCCCTCTACATCCCACCCAACAACCCACGAAGCTTTGATATCCTTGTAAGCTGAAAAAGCTTTTGACAGAGTAAAATGGTATTACTTCCTAAATTTAAGAGAAATTTGGCTTTAGGAGGACTTTTATTTCATGGACTAAGCTGCTATATTCATTACGACAAGCTTCAATTATCACAAATATTATTCACTCTGATTACATTTGTCTTTACAGATCCACAACACCGAGTTGTCCTTTGAGTCCCCTACTATTTGCCATTGAACCGTTGTCAGCAGCACTACAATCTAACCCCCATGTTATACCTTGTACAAGCATACATGGTTTAGAACTGAAGATCTCCTTGTATGCAGATGACCCTCCTTTGTTCATTTCCAACTTGCCTGTTTCTGGTCTGTTTCTGTCAAGTATTTGGAGATAAATTGAATTTCAAATAAAAGTAAAACATTTGCTGCATCCTCTACATCCTCTACACTATCCTCTACATCCTCTACATCTAAGGTTGCCCAACATTTAGATTAACAACGGTTGTCTGTCCTAAACCTATCTCTAGCTAATTCAGTAAAATGTAATATCCATTCTCTTTCCATGCATACAAATTTTCCTCCCTCAGATCTTCTCAGATTAAGTCTGATCCTAGAGTTTATCTGGAATAAGGTTTCCAGATAGTGTATATCATATTTGCAGAGACCAAGGCCACTTGGCTTAAGGGCTCTAACAATTTTTAGGCTCTATTATTAGGCTGCCAACATTAAGACAAAAAAAAATCTTTTAAAATGAGGCTTTTGATCCAATTCTTATCGGCTGGCTCTGGAGGCCAACTTCACCCATCTCGTCTCATTAAAGGTTCTCGAATATTCACCTATTTACTCATCTTTTTCTCCTAATGCCAAGAACATGTTGGCTAAAAGCTTTTGCAAATATGTTTTTCCTCCATCCCTAGTAGATGTTCGCTTCTTGGTTTGGACCAAGACCTGTATCTTGATAATGTCTTTGTAACCTTTTCAAAACTTTTTCCCTCCCTGAGCAACAGTTTTTTTTAGATACTTACAGGTTAGCAGATTTGTTCAAAATATGTTCTGGAGCTTCCCAACCTACCCAGTGATACACCCCTTGATAATTTCCTTAAACATATTACAATTCTAAAAGGTTAATTTTCTGTTATATACAACCAAGTTCAGTGACTGTGCCCAGAGTCATTAAACTCCACAAAAGATTTTTGGGGGAGGATCTGGAGAAGGATTTATTACAAGAGCTTTGGATGGAGATGTAAAAAAAGGGTAAACAGACCCTAAATGTGTGCAAGGTACAGGCTCATCTAGTGTAAACATATGCATCGTATCTGCATTGTTTCTCAAATATTGGACAGAGATTTTTGACACCCTGTCTGAGGTAATTGGGGAGTAAAGTGAAGCTACTGCTCTCAGGGCACTATTTGGTGTGACTCATTTTTTACCCTCCCTCCACAAGGCCAAAGAGATATCAAAGCCTTTACAACCGTATAGAGAGGCAAAGTCCCGCCCCTTCCGGTGGACCAGCATGGGACCATATTTTGGAAAAAATATATAAGGAAGTCAATGGTGAGAGACAAAAAGTTTTTTGATCCTGTTTGAATTGTAATATGAATTACACATATAATATTTGTCAATTCAAAAGATAATTTTTGCACGTCAACTAAGTCAAATTCTCTCATTAAATTGTTGAAGTATAGGACTGTGAAAATACGTAATTAAAAAAGACTAAACATCCAAAAGTCTCATAAGTGACGTCTCTCACTGAAGCTACAATGCCTCTGTTTCATAACCGGAACAGGTATTTACACAAAAAACAGGTCTGGCTTGTTCTTTCACTTCCCGGCTGATAAAAAGATTTGATATTTGGATAGTATTTGGATAACATACATCAGGTAAAATAATGTTATATGGTTGGTGACATTGTGCAAGACGAGAGATGTAGTCCACTGAGCGGTTTCTATGACAAACCTACAATAAACTGCAACTTTCTTGACTTGCAAAATTTTCTTTGAAATATTTGTGTAATTCATTGAACGATTCAAATGGGATAAAAAAATGATTTGTGTCAAACTGTTGAATATTGTACATATTTATTCTGAAATAAGGTCTCATGGGGAATACCGGTAAGGGAAGGACTTTCTATTGGCTAGATCGGTTTAATGTTGACCTGGAAATCAGCGACATGTCCTTCCCATACCAGCTGGACAAGAAATATCCAATATTTGATCAGATTGAAGAACGTTCAGCTTTCAATTCATGTTTTATCAAATAAATTTCATGACATTTGGGATCCCGTTAAAAAATAATTTTAATTAATTCAATTAAATTCCCTCATTAACTATTTTTTGAAATGGTGAGGATTGGGTATTTAATGTGATGTGGATGCAGGTCTTAACATGTCTATAATACACTGTCTAATGTGGGGGTTGTGTGCTTTGGTTTTGTGGCTATATTGATTCTGGTTCTATATTTCTTTTGTCTTAAATTTGTGGCAGTCATTTGTTGCACAGTTTGAACAAACTAATTGTTGTACAATACTGTACAGAAAATCTAAACTAATCTTGAAAGGAGTAGACATTACATTAATGGTCATATTCAACAAGTTATCAAGTGCTTGACCTTTAAACCAATATGATAAATGCTAACAGCATTTTTAAATCACTAC
>NW_022280094.1:1583143-1586313 GCF_004355925.1 Anarrhichthys ocellatus
CACACACACACACACACACACACACACACACACACACACACACACACGCACACACACACGCACACTAACAGGCTCTCATGGCCAGCTTTGATGGAGGGCCTGCTGGCACTAAAGGGGAATCCTTTGAAAAATCAATCCAACACACACACAGGCTGCTTCTGAAGTGCAGCAAAGTTATCAGGAGGCTAAGCCACTGTGTGTGTGAGAGTGAGTGTGTGTGTTTGTATGCTTTTGGAGGTCGGTCAGTGTTATCACAGCAGGGAGCATGGAGGCCCGTGCAGCCTCTCGCCCCAGCATTAGCACCTGTCACCGGCCTGCAGCGGAGCTGAGATTGGCCAGGCCTCAGGGTACACACACGCAAACACACATGCACACACACACACACACACACACACACACGCACACACACACACCAAAACATAGACACACAGTAGTCTGCTCCCTGATAACCAGTGAGCCAGGCAGATCAAAGGTTTTGACAGCGGTGGCTTTTCTGGATGATAAGAGCTTGGCAGAAGGTTAGGAAGAGCTTTAGGTTTAGCAGACCAGGCTTTGACCAATATGGGTATTTGAAGGCCAATACTGATACTTGAGACTGGAACTACAGATCACTGACAGTTTGTGTTGATGTTCAGAAGTTTTAGACAAGTTGTATTAGGAAAAGAGTTTACATATTTTTGATCCACCTTGCAGAAGAGCACAACATTGTGGTCTAGAGATGCCAAAGTTGTATTTTTAAGAGGTGTTTTTGATTGGCATAAATAATGCTTGCAAACATTTTCCTGTATCTGGAGGAACAAAAGAGTAAATGATGGATACATTTGACATGATTTCTTTTATTTGTAACAGGTGTTTCAGATGATCTTACACATGCCTGTATGCACATTGAAAGATTTTTTGGTCACTATAATATTCACTATTCTGGCTGTGAGGAAACTCCTTCCTCAAGTGAAATCCCAGACTATATTAACGTCAGTATAATACAACAGGGCAGCTACGAATCCCACCTTCATTCAGGTTATAGTGTTCTGCTTTTGTTATTTTTGAGGAAGTAGTTTGTGGAGTGTTGATTTGTATTGCATTATAGCGAGGGGTAAATTACCCGTATCATTTTTATTTTACATACATTACTCCCTTTTAAGTACTCACTTTTGCACAGTCTGCTGGAGACAATAACTGCAGATATTTGACAGATATAATGTAGATTGAATTGCATTACAACATTCATTGAAAGAAGGAATCTCTTTGCAGGCCGTATGGAGAGGAGGAAACATCACAGTGACCAGCATGTCTCACTGTGCATATGAACATGCCTAAAGGCAGAGTTGAACAAAGCTGAACCAATCCTACAAGTATAAAAAAAGGTTATTACAGTTATGAAATGTCAATACACTATACTATACTAATATATTGGAGCAGGTGACACCAACAGACTTAACAAAGTGGTTAAGAAGGCCGGCTCCATCATTGGCTGCAAACTGGACAGTCTGGAAGAGGTGGTGGAGAGGAGGACACTGAAAAAAGATTATCCATATTGGATAACCCGGACCACCCTCTCCACCACCTACTGCAGGGACAGCGGAGCACTTTCTCCAACAGACTCATCCAGCTCCGCTGTCACAAGGACCGATACAGGAGAACATTCCTGCCCTCTGCAATAACACTCTATAATAAATCACCTCTGGCCAGATCAATCTCACAATAGCACCGTTATACTGTTGTTTGTTTGGTTAAATCTTTGCACTATTGTTCAGTTAGTTCATTTCAATATTTTTATATTTCATTGTATCTATTGTGCATTTTTACATTTGCATTTTTTATGTTTAATATTTTTTACTCTGTTATTTTTATTGCTTTACCTGTAATATAAATGCTGCTGGAGGGACATTTTTTTCCCTTGCGGGATTAATAAAGTAACTATCTATCTATCTATCTATCTATCTAAGTTCTTCAGGCTGCATTTTCATATATTTTACTTTAATATTTCTTATAATAATTTGTGTGTAAACAGGAGTCATTACAACTTTCAGTCCATCTCTTGTGCATATGACAGTTCACACATGCTTCCATCTTAACCAATAAAATCATCTACACAGGCTGCTTAATGTTTCAGTTTCACTCGCACTGTACAAGTGTTACTGCATATTTTTATGTTTCAAGTCTATTTTAGGCCCCCGACTACAGTGATTGTGAGTTGAGCGCTAAGCACTGCTAAAACACAAGTGACCTACACTCAATACGGTGCCTGAACGCATCCTGTGTTGACACAGACAGAAGCTGCAGTTATGCTAACATGTTGCCTGTGTAGACATTATGTAATAATCACAGTAGCAATCGTATATTATGCTATTACATACTATACAACATTAATACCACTACATATCCAAACAGCAACAAGCATGCTTACTTTGGTTAGATTTCATTGGCATTTTGGAAAAGTCACAATTAATGACTGAAATCAACCTCATCTATCCACTGTATTGGTGTGAAGGGGCATCTGTCTCTGGCATCCAAATGTGTTTACTGACTTCTTTTTCTTTTTAATTTCTCTTTTTAAATCTTTCGTAATGTTAGGATGTGATGTTGGCAGGAAGAGGACTCAAAACACACGCCCTGGAGTGCTGTTTTTCCCTCCATCATGTTAAAAGTGCTGGGCAACGATTAAAATATTTAATCGCGATTAATCGCATGGATTGTTTGCGATTAATCGCGATTAATCACATTGTTATGGCAAAGTTCAATAATGAATTCAAAAGTAGTGTATTGCGCACTTTTATTTTAAAAGTACTGCTATATGAGCAAAAGTACAATAACATTGGTTCAGGAGATGCAGGTAGCATGTTTTATACTTAATGTGAATATAATTCATACTTTGTTGGCACCTTATTCTGAAAACCGGATGTTCGTCTGAAGAAACCGGATGTTGTCTCACTTTAATCTTTCCTCTGACTTTCAAAGTCCTTCGCTCGCTCCCGATCTGTGCCGTTTAAATGCGTTTACCGTGAATTTCAGCATATAGGTGCACTAAAATGTAAGTGTCTGCTGAGTTGACCACGGAGATCATTTTTTTTTTCCCATCTTAAAAAAGGCTCAAGGACATACACACACGTTCACACACACGTTCACACACACACACACACACACACACACACACACACACACACACACAC
>NW_022280094.1:1586323-1598110 GCF_004355925.1 Anarrhichthys ocellatus
ACACACACACACACACACACACACACACACACACACACACACACACAACTGACTATAGGATGTTTGCTGGCTTTTATCCCACTGTTCTTGTCATCCTCTTGTTGTTATGTCTATGTATTGTCTCTTGTCTTTCAATTAAAAAAAATAAAAAATAAAAAAAAATAATAATAAGTTATAATAATTTAAAAAAATGCGCGCGATAAAATAATTGTCAGCGTTAATTGATGAATGCCTTAACGCGAAATGAACGCATTAACTTGCCCAGCACTAGTTAAAACCCGACAGGATTAAAAGCCACTCTCTCCACCCAGCTGTTAGTCCGTACATACTGACCCTACTTATCCCTTCAGCCAGTGCTACTTTCCTTAAAGATTTAATCACACTGCAGCGGGTTGTGTGTGTGTTTGTATAACTTTACAACAGGGGCTTAGGATGGCACAGTTGGAAATGAACACACATCTCATGTGCACCTAACAATCGCCTATCAAACACATACAAGCATTAGTGCTTCAATATATTTCTGTGGCCGTTCAATTCGATGATTCACTGAGCTTCTATTTCTTCAATAGAAAACAGTGCCAATGAAAACTGTGTGCAGCAAACTACAAACTAAAACTAAATTAAAAAACTAAAATAAACTTAATGCCTAATTAATATTCTGTTCACCATATTATCATTATCTTGACTTGTCAATTTACTAAGAACAGAGATTTTTCTTAAGATTTTATGACTTATCTGCATATTGTATTCAGTAGTAAAGAAAATTGAATGTTAGTGCGTATATGCAGGCTTTTGTAAATTTGAGAAACCAGAGAGAGACCAGGCAATAGAGTCGTTTCCCATTGATGGTAGAGAGTCTGCCTTTCCGTTTATTTTCTGGTAAGTCGCCTTTGATGTCACCAATGAGCAAGACACTTAACCCCAAAGTGCTCCCGTAGTCTGTGCCTATGGTGTGTGAGTGGGTGAATGATGACATGTCGTGTTAATAGTGCTATACAAGTACAAGTCCATTTACCATACCAGTTTTTTTGTATAAAAAAGATGTTATCTCTGGTCCTGCTGCATTGATGTTGATACTGTTTTAAAATAAAAATGTCTATTGTGAATATAACAATGCTATGGAAGTGCATGCCATATTTCTTCTTAGAGGCTTTGGGAATCTGAACCGTAGGCTACGATCACAAAAATGTTCTTGCATGAGGCCCATTGAGCCTTGGAACTATTTTGTGAGGCTCCCTGTGCAAGACCTGATTGTCTTTTTTACTTTTTGGTGAAATGACCCTTTTTGCAATCCAACATATACAGTAGAGTAAATCTCAGGTGGTGGCTGTGGTGTACAGACTGTTAAATATGTCAAGGAAATGCTACACATAGCATCATCGACTGTACTAGCAGTTTAGAAAAGACTGGTCACTCTATAAACATGTCCTCGTCTGGAAGATTAAAAACCTTACTGATTTTTACAAGACTAGTCACACACACACACACGCACACACACACACACACACACACACACACAGTAAAGTTCTAATGTTCTGAGGCCTCATGCCAATGTTTCTGGGTTACCTGTGCAGTTGAGATGCTAATGCCTGGTTAATGCTAATTCAATTAGGCTTTAGTGCGAGGGGGCTATAAAGTCCTTTATTATGGGTGCTGTATAATATGTAATGGTGGGTGTATGTGTGTGTGTGTGTGTGAGAGAGAGAGAGTGCACTCGAGTGGTGTTTCTGGGAAGTCAGGCACCGGGAAAACAGGAACAGTCTGTTACTAGCAAACAGATTGTAAATCAGGTGGTGGTTCAGGTGGGAACTACACTGAGTTATGAGTTCTCTATAATCACACCTCTATAATCTAATGTGATCCGATACATTCCAACAACTCCTGTCTTTGCAAAGCTTAGAATGTCCAGTTTTTGTTGGGACTGCGTCAATTCAAAGCTATGGTCACTGTGGAGACCAGCTAATGGTGCTGTTGCATTGGACTGCATTTTATCGACAGGTTATACTGGAACTTTCTGTTGTTTGCTATTTGACAACAGTCAAAGGTAAGAGTGATGACCGTAACGACAAGCTGGTGAAAAACAGATGTTAGCAATGAAACCTAACTAATGCCTGAAAAGACAATACTGAAGCGTTTCCATAAGGTAATGCAAGCTGGTGAGCAATGACCACTAGTACCAATGTTCTTAAAAGTGGGTCCCTGTTTTTTTGTATCTGATAAGAGGACCCACATGCATGCACACTAGCAAATGAGTGCTGCAATTTACATCACCGTGTCGGTTTTAAGCTGTTCAGCTGATTGATAGGCAGTAGCTGGAATGCAGCCACAAACTAAGCAGTGCACCAACAAAACAACGTTCCCATACAACGAAACTGCATCATCAATTGCGTTTCGAGGGAAGGTGTTTTCTCACAGATACGTTTGTATTTGACATATCACAAATATGTTTATTTAAATTCTGCATGAGTCCACCTAGGTAGGAGGTCTGGGTGGATGGCTGTGTCAAACACAGGATCACCCAGTAGACCAATGTTCGTGTCCCGATTGAAACCAAAAGTATTCTTGGTGGTAGTATCCTTTTTTTTTTTACCCAAAACATGATCTTTTAGGATGTTTTGTTGCCTAAACCTAAACATAATCGAGAATGCAGTTTCGAGACAGCAGAAGCACCATTAGCGGTTAAAACACTATAACGTTGATATATACGGATGTAGAAATGTTGATGTGAAAGACGTTGAGATTTAGCGTGTCCGTGATTTGCAGAAAGGTACCATGCCACCATTTTATTCTGGCGACTGGGTTGTGTAAACATTGCACTATTAAAAAAATATGCCTTTGTGAGGAAGGAAATAAAAAGCGGAGTATGAGTGGCATTACATTGTTTACCAAGTGTATTTAGTACTGTGAATTAGTTGGAGACAGGGCTGGATTCCATTTACAAAGACAACTGTACTTTCCAGCAGCTTGTTTTGGTGCAGCAGTGGGCAGGGGGAACCTCCATCATATCGGAGTAAGATGGCATTGAAAGGTCAGTGTAATCCTGTGTTGTCATCATTGTGTTAATGCAGACTGAAGATTCATTCACTCATATTCAAGTACAATGACACCATTCACATGTTATATAGATTACTTCACAGAAACACACTTTTAATAGACTCACTTTCACACACCAGGACTTTCACTTCTATGACTGTGCTGTGAACCCACACTGACATCCCTTCAGGCTGTGTGTGTCTGTATGAGTGTGTCAGAGAGACAGAGAGCGAGAGAGTGTGTCTCTGATATCCTCAGGGAAACACTAAGAGTGCTAGCTAGCTGGTGGAGTAGGTTTGTGGTGCAGTGTTAGTGTTAATGGAGAATGTAAGCTCACAGGATTAGCATCCATAGGTAGGTATGTGTGTGTGTGTAAGTTCTTGACAGGCGGGGCCTTTCTTTCATTACATTAAGGCCAATGGCTCTAAATCATTTACTCCCTTTGCAGTCTCAGTAGTGTCGGTTAAGTGTTAGTAATCCCCGTCAATACGGGGGTCTGCCTCGAGGCACTTTACTCACTACCACACACACTGACACATGTGCGTGTACACACACTCACACAACAAAACATATGGCATTCAGATATGAAGACGCATTAACCTGTACGCAGTTAATTGCAGACAAGTCCACAGACTACCCCGACACACTTACCGCCCACATGGCTAATTCCAGGCATGTCAAATTAGACAACAGCAGTACTTTGCTCACTATGAGGCTTAACGCTTTGACTGCAAGCTATGGCTTGTATGTGTCTATCTCAGCACCATGTCATCCCCCCCACACACACACACCCTCACACAGACACTCTCTCTCTAACAGACGTGCACACAAACAGAGGTTTCCTTGAAGCCAAAGCCTAACCTTAATATTCATGCTCGAGACCTAAACTCTAAAATGGAGACTGTAATACAGTATTCCCACATCCAGCAAACATTTATAAGTTACTGTTGGCCCTACAAAAGAACAAAATGTTTTCACATGTCACAAACTCAGGTAAGACATGAATTATTGCTAAAATAAGATGTACAAATAAATAGAAAATGTAGATGTTTTTTTACTTGCAAAGTTCTAAATGTGAAGGGCACTTTACCAATTTCACACATGAAGCTAACTGATCACGTTGAGGCCGCTTTAAAGGACATTCCGCATGTCATGATATGTACTTTAAGCTTTCCGCATGTCATTTCATGCGACAAGGTTAATGTTGTGAAACGGCTTTTCTTATGTCATTCAACGCCACGTGGTTAATGAGGAAACACATGCAGGCATCCTAGGGGAGTTTAAGAGAATAGTCTGCTTCCAACAGATCCATAAAGAAATGTTTTTTCCCCAGTTTGGTGCAGAAGAACCTGCTTGGCCTGCACAGAGCCTTAACCTCAAACCCATCATATTTTGGATAAACTGGAACACCGACTAAGAGCCGGCCTTATCCTTGACATGAGTGTTGGACCTTACTAATGCTCGTGTGGCTCAATGGGAGAAAATCCCTGCAGCCAAGTTCCACAATCTGGGCAGAAGCAGCATATTAATGCCCATGGTTTGGAATGATATGTTCAAGATCATATATAAGTCTATTCAATTATTTAATAGAAAATATAAAACTTGAAAAGTAATGAGAAAAGACACCAGAAGTAGTGAATGTTTATGTATTTACAATATATTAAAATAAGGGAAGAATAAGAGAGAGTATGACTATATAGCAAAGCATTTGATTATCCGTACATGTCCTACATACTGTATATTGTCATGGAGTGATACTTGTGCCATATGCTTGCGTGCCACTGACCCGAGTGCTGATGGCACAGCACATACATGCCTATGTTTGCACACAGATAAGGTAAACACACATGGACTGTGTCTGTGCATGTGCCTTCTTGGGGGCTGATTATGCTGCTTTGTTAGATCAAGTGGTGTGCAAACACAGTGATGTGGGCACCTGAGAGGAGAAAAACCCTGAGAGGGCTTGCACGGACATATACAACAACACATGAACCCATATACAATCACAGAATTTTGAAGTGCAGGATGCACTCCAAACAGGGTCAGAGACACAAACACTTCACCTGACACTAACTAAGGCGGGTACCCGAAGACAGTTAAAATCAACAGTCCACACACATTTATTCCCATCAATAATGTAATCAACAAAACTATGTGTTTTTTTTGAGCACATTAAAAGAGACACAGCACACATAACCTTCAAGCACTGCAACATTTCAAGTATGTCAGTTCACACCCTATAGCCAACAATGGACATGATATACAGACAGAGGAAGTAGTCAAGGTAGCTGCGTTGTCCCAAAGTGTGTGGTCTAAATCAAAATCAACAAGCGCAGGTATTTGGATGTTTGTCATATGCCACCAGTGTCTGCGGCACTTCAGAGCAGAGGTGACATTTTTTATATTTTCAGAGGAATCCCAAACCTCCCTCAGAAAATGTGCACAAGACAGACATTAATTAATGAGAGAATGAGAGAGTCAAAAGTTAATAGCATTTGCAAGATTTCCTAGGCCCTTCTGGAAGTCAGCAATGCCACCTCAGTGCTCTAAAAGATGTGATTCAAGAAAAGGAGGAAGATTCAAGAAATATGCCACATCTGGTCACACAAAATCAGTCAAAAAGGCGTGTATGATATTGACAGCAGCAAGTATGGTCAAAGAAATCAAACATGAACTATCACTATATTATTCAGGATTCCCGCAATTTTTTACTAATGAATTTTAAAAACTTTTCCATCACGTTTTTGAAATAATATTCTCCCCTATTTTCATGATTAAGTAGTTTAAAAAAGGAGGGCCTACAGTATATAGCGATCATAGGGTACCACGATGAGGCTCTTACTGTAATGTCCTATGCTCAAAAGGCCTTTGTACCTACAATTACAGTACACTCAGACAATTCCGTTTAATATTCCATGCTACGTTTTTGCTATACCACCTATCCTCAGGCATAGTACACTGGAGTAAGAGCCTTATTATTGCACCCATATATTTATATTTTCACTTATCTCACATCAGCAAAAGTAAATGTCAGAATCTTTGAGTTATTTATCAATTTAAAAGTATTGATGCGTGAGGTGATAAAGATGCTAATCCCCTGAGAAGATTTAAAAAAAATCAGCTTTAAAACGTGGATTTATAGTTAATTTCAGCATGACAATATAGGAAAAATCCCCCTACAAATAATGTAATCTTGCATCTTTAGAACAAAATTTATAATAAATATCCCCCTGCCGTGAGCGCACCCCAGTGCCTGGTCTGTCAGTCCTCGGGACAGGCCACGAGGCAGGCTGCTCAGGTGGAGTGTTGGCGGCGTCCAGTTGGGACGAGGCCCAGACTATGGGGGTTAGCTGAAATGGGGCACCCACAGCACTGTGGCAGCCGCCGACCGGCCTGGACATCCTCCAAGGACGCCGACGCACACAAACAGGCGACGAGCGGCCCGAGCTACAACGGCCAATCTTTCGTCTTGTGGAAATCCCACCCTGAAGCACTAGGGTAGCAAGGCTGGTAGCAAGGCTGAGGCCTGAGCGGCCAGAAGCACCAGACTTTATCACTTGGATAAAGGTAACCTGGTCGAACAGACAAGAATAGCAGGGTAGAATAACAACTGAGAGACAAATCTTTCAGGGGTGAAGTCCAACATGGGACCCAAGACAGGAACAAATGACACACAATGGTCAGTTTTGTATGTCCAACTCGCAAAAAAGGGGAATAGGAGATTAGAAGACAGTGAGCGCATTCAAAGTTGGGTGTAGACATTTTTCAGGCTGGCTGCAAATTTACAAAGTTGTAGAGAGAGAAAGTAATTCGATATGCTGATAGAAAACAGCTGAGAGTAATTAAGGAACTTACTGTATCGACATGCCTGTTTTGATATTGGCACATATAAAGTAAACCAAGCGGTGGGTTTGGTTGCAAATGGTTAAGAAGAGATTTGGGCCCAAATCAGCAGGAAGTCAGTCATGCTGGCATGGTTTGTCCCTGAGTCAAGATTTCTTTTGATCGTCTTGCTGAACGAATAAATGTCGCAGGAAAAGAGGATGTGGAGGTGAAAAGAGAATTGATTGATTGAAGTTGAACGTTATAATCACACAAGTAAGTCTTGGTGGAACTGGTTAATTAGTTTGTATTGAGCTACTATGGCTATGTAGCTGTCTTAATGACGTACGTTACTGCAATATTTCAGTTCCAAATGTTTTGTTTGGAATCAAATTCTATTTTTCATCTAGAAACTACAATCTACAGTGCTCTACATTTAAACGTAAATGGCTACCTTATGATATCATACTAGGGATTAGTAATGAATATAATACATTTGTTAAATAATCTTTGAAATGTTTAAAATATTTCTGAAACTATAACGCAGATACCAAATACCAACGTCAGCGTCAAAAGGAGCTGATCATTGATTTTAGGAGAAAGGAGGCTCAGGCCATGTCCACAATACCACGTTTCTATTTTAAAACGCATATATTTTAAGTTTAGGCTGGAGTTCTAGGGCACCGACACATACGTTTAAAAATGCTCCCAAGGACGGGTAAGTTTGAAAACTCAAAGGGTACCTCCTCATGTTTTAAAGTTGTAAAAGTAGCATTGGCTACTTGATTGGGTATTAGCAGTCATGACGTGTCCTTCCCTGATTCGTCACGCCCCTATCACGTGACCCTTTTCCAGAAGAACACAAAAACAACAGCCTTGATTATTGATCGACTACCAGGTTACTTCAACGGGGATAACTGATTACAGGCGTTGCTGACCTTGTTGTCTATACTATCGGCTGTTGTGCAGTTAAATTCCGCATTTCATAACTCTACTACTGACGAAGCAACTGTTATTGAAGCGTTATCAGACCTACGGAGCGGACGTCTGAAGTCACAGTTTGCGCCTTTGAGGACGACGATTATTTTGTTCTGCACAACTATTGTTAAGTCCACACAGAAACTATAAAGGAACAAAAGCATTGATTGCTCTCCAGTACGACAGAGACTTCAGCCACCAGCAGAGCTACGAGTGAGAACAGACAACAATGAAACTGAGGGAATGAGTGAGAGACGTGTGCTGACCACATTTGTTGACCCAGAATCTAGTTTTAACTTTGATTTGTAAGTGTTCATTTTGAAGTAATTTGATGTGTGTGGAAGAGAGAGATATAGAGCAAGACCTTGTAACTAAGTCTGAAAAATAAAACGTCTCAAATTTTCCACGAAATGTGTCTGCTTGAGTTTATAGAGGAAGCTTTTAGGTGAAAAACTATAGTATCAAGCACTACCTTTCATTATTAAAGACTATTACAATCGTCATATTTTCTGTAACTAAACAACCAATTTAGTCACCTAGAAATACAGAAGTATCTGCTGTCGTACCACCAGACTACAGGGCAGCTTCTGTCCTAACGCTGTCAGACTCCCCAACTCCACTCATCCTCCATCCTCCACTATAAATAAAAACATGGATGTTATGCAGTTTTTGTACATTACCATACCAGTACCTTTGGCATTACCCTCATTCCCACTATAACCAAGGTTTTCTATTTAGTAAATAGAAAAGGGTCTTTTAAATTACTTTTTATATTTCTACCTCCAGTACTACTTTTATACAGGCTGTTCTATTTAATTGTTTTCAAGTATTTTGAATATGTTTACAGATTTTCTGTTTGTGTAGCGCGGAGGGGGCTACAAGTACATTTCATTGTGCAATCCTGTATTGTATAATGACAAAGATAAATCCTTGAATAATATTCCCACTCAGCGTCATCACAGAACGGATACAAGGAATCTTTCATCTGGTCAGAGACGTGGCGCCCACACAACTGAAACTCCTTTTTGGGAGCTAGACATTGTTTTCCATCGAACCAAAACAAAGATTGGGGAGTGTACACTTCACGGTGCAAGCATAGCCAGCTAATTGATTTCAGGCCAGATCGTGTTGCTGTGTAATGGAGCAGGCTAACTTGATGATAAAGCTGGGATGGTCATGGTGATGACTTTCACAGGGACTCCAGCCTCATTTGTTTGTTTGACAGGCTGCAGGGGTGTGTGTATGTGCACGTGTTTTTCTTCATTTGGCATAAAGGATATGGATTAAGCTATAGAGGTGACAGATGATATGTTTACAGGAGAATGTTTGCTTTCTGCAAAATATTCAATTACAAGGTTTGTGTGTGTCACCGCCTGTGAATACACGCGTGTGTGAGAAAGATGGAGTGTGTGCATGCCAAGTCATCTGTGCTTTACAGGCCGTGTGTGAGGGTCACAGGCCTTTACCAATCACACAGAATTGAGTTTTTTCCTTTCTCACTGTCTCTCGCCTCAATCTAAGCCCCACACTCTTCACTTCTTATTTACCCAGTCAGGATCTAAACTGATGCTGTCCATTGTCTACTGGAGTTCTGACACAGCACAAACAAAATACCTTAATGTTATTGTTTAGTGGTGTCGGTGCAGTTGGTGGTACTCAGACTGTATATAAGATATGGATGTAGTCACCATGACGACACCTATTGGTTTGTGGACTACTGTTGTGAAGCCTTGAGTTCAGCATTTCGGCCATCGCTATCTTTGCAACCACAAATGATGCTGAATAAGACAATTTTAGGTGCCGTAAGAATGAAATAGGATCCAGGAGGGCCGGATTGAGAAAAACATTGCACAGCTGTTTATAGCACTATAGCCCCTTTCGCACAGCCTGTTCAAGGACGGACTGTTGTGCCTTTATTCAGCTACATTGTTCTGTATGAAAGGTACGGAGGCAGAATGGGGGTTCCTCCTCCTTTACTGCAGTATTGCAAATGTTTTGTGTGAAAGGGGCAAATGAAACTAGATTTTGCAACTCTGAAAAGTGTTCATCTGAAAATCATTAGATTTTTTGTTCCTGCAATCGCAAAGTAAACCCGATAGGACGATGTTCACGTTACAGTAGAGGTCATACAACAGGAATGTGTGCGTGGGAATTTTTGATAGGTCAACGCAGTGCCTTGCAAGATGACATATTAAGCTCTGGCAAAAGTTGATCCAGGTTCAAGTTTTTTGCCACAGTCCTTCGTGTCTGCACCCCCCACTGAGCGAACACAGGTGGGTGTGAAAGTTGCATCGTCAGTTCTAGTGTTGGAGAGGATTGTGGGGAGGGGTGTTTCCTAAGCTATTTAACCATCCAAACAATTTGAATACTGAAGCACACTACCCATACCTAACCTTGACACGGGAGACTGCTGTTTGGTGCTACGTGCTGTGGATACAATCCACAACAGCTTTGTCAGTGGCTGACACAAACTATAATATTCAGGAGGGCTAATGCTAGCCAGCTCTCTCTATTGTCGTCAGGAGGTGGCTCCAAATGCCACAACGTTTTGCTTCTAGAAATATGGAACTTTATACCATAGACATTACTTTATTACTCAATGAACCAAGTCAGCATTTGCACTTGCAATTTATGGCTCTAATTGTGGTTATAATTGCAATCTGGACAGCGATAATAGGTTTGACCGGCCCAGTTTGGTCATGCATCATGATTGTAACGGGTTGTATATGGACCCAAATGCAACACAGGATTCCAGAGATCTTTGGCTTTTATTACTAACTTAAAATATAGCAGGCAGAGTTCAAACAGGGTCAGGATCAGAAGGCTGGTGGGTTTACCGGGAGTCAGGCAAGGCGGGTAGAACAGGGGCAGGCAGGATCGGTAACAGGAGATCAGTCCGTGAGAGCGTGCTGGAGAGTCTGGCATAGAACCGAAGAACAATCTGGCAAATGTGTCTGGGAGGCAGGAGTCTATATAGGGGCTTGATTACTGATCAGAGGCAGGTGAGTGAACAGGTGAAGGGAGTTTAGACTGATGAGGAGGGAGTGACTGACAATAAGAGTAAGGAGGGTGTGGAGCTGAACTGTGACAATGATGCTATCTTGAGTTTAGCTCCATGTGGCTGCTGGACAGAGCCATGATCTGTTTGGAGACCAATAACAAAGAAAACAAACATGCAGATTTAGATAAGAAAAATCAGTCAACATCAAGTAATGTGTTTTTAAAAAATATGCGTGGAAGCATTTTTTAGTCAAAGGTGAAACACCACAGATATGTTGGGTTATAGTGGGACTTGCCATGCCTGCCCCATTCATTTTAATAGAACTGACATCAATGCAGAATTGGGATGATGTCAAGATGACATAGTGACACTGGATGGATGGATCAAACACAGGACTTTAACCCAAGACACCACTGTTCGTGTCTCCTGTGAAATTTGACTTATTTTAAGTAGTTTAAGTTGCGTAACGTATCGTTACTTAGCCTACTTAACTACGTAAGAAACATAGTTGGGGGAATGAGAATGTGTTGGGCATGCTGTGCTGACAGAGGTGATGAATATTGTACCGTGCCTGGCTTCCTCTCAGGGGGGTAAACGAAGAGGATTCACAAAGCCACAGCCTAGTGTTCCTGGAAATCCTCCACAATCTCATTTGGTCTTAACTCTCTGCCTCGCCTAATGTGTCCCTAAGCTGGTCTTATCACACCACAGAGAGGGGCAAAGGGGACAGACTGAGATAACTACAGTTGCATTGCTAGCAGGTTATGGTATGCTTCAGTATCACACAGCTTGCTCCATCAAACCAGTTGTAGAATAAACTCAGATGCTTCACATGCTCCATCCTGCATGGCATCCACAAGCAGCAAGACAGAGTGAGAATGACCAGGTGGCAGGACAGCCAGGGCCGAGAGAGAGAGAGAGAGAGAGAGAGAGAGAGAGAGAGAGAGAGAGAG
>NW_022280094.1:1603110-1605566 GCF_004355925.1 Anarrhichthys ocellatus
ACACACATCAAAGGGTGTGTGGCCAGTACCGTTCCAGCACTGTGGTGGTGTGGGGAGACAAACAACAACAGCGTCTCACACACACACTTAGACCTACACACACATGAAGCTCTGACTCACTCACGCAGACAAACACGCTAACACACGTATACAGTATAATCAGTCACATTCATACATGCAAACAGACACACGCCATAATGGGCCATTTCAGCACCAAGACCACAGCTAATACAGTAAATGACAGGGAAGGACTGGGAGAGAGCCAAGCTAAATGTGACACTGATTTTCTGTAGTGTGTGTGCGTGTGTGTGTTTACCGCCCTGACACCATGACTCTAAAGGCCGGGGCCCAGATGCTGGTGTGGCCACTCCGTCGTTTGGTTCACCGTCCCAACATACTATGGCGTGCACACACACACACAAATACATGCACGGAGCTATGTCCTTAAACAACATGGCTGTGGTGTTGGAAACTCTGACCAAAGTGTCAGTGGAAGCATCAAAGCAGTGTAATGAGAGAGCAGAGAAAAACCAGTCAACAAGGCAGCTCACACCAGTCCAAAACACAGGAATACACTCCAGTTGACCGCACTGGGCTGATTGTGTAGCATGATGGGGCGAGTCTTCTTTCCGACTGATCCAGCAGAAGGGATAAAATGGTTCCTACTGAATGCATTCTATTGTATAGACAAAAACTCATGATTACCAACTGCAATTATGAACAACAGCGAATAGTTGACAATTGAACTTTTGTCACCTTGCTATCTTCAAATTGTAAAATTCTTTGGCTAAAAAAGCCAAGAAAATTCAAGACATCAATTTCCCTGAAGAATTTTACCATCTCCTCCAAAGTCCTCAGAAACCTTCATTGGTTAGCTGCTGCTTTCAGATAACGATTCAGAATCCTCCTTGGTTTACATACAGACATGCTGTCAGTTTATAGCCCCGGCAGATATCTGGGTCACAAGGTGGAATTCTCCTCCATGTGCCCAGAGCACTTTCTAAGTCCGGTGAGATGATTCTCAGTATTTACGCACTGAATGAAGCCGTCTGTCTGCTGATCTTGGACTAACTTTTAAATCCCAACTAAATACCTTACTTTTCACTCAAGCATTGTCTTAAATGAATACAATGTATTCGTAGCCGACAGTGTGCTTGCTTGTACGTGTGTATGTATTTTTCAACGTATCCTCATACAACAGTTCGTTCGTATTATATCCTACGAAAAGTTACTCCTTATTTGTCATTTGTTTTCCTATGAAAGCCTGCAACACATCAACGTTGACTTCTTATTTCACATGGGGAATGAACAGCGGCCTCCTGGAATGCATAGCATGGTTGCTAAATGATATTGAATAACTATGTGGGGAAAGTCTCTATCACAGAATCCGGTGGTTGGCCGACATTTATTCCACAAATAAACTGCGCAAAAGGTCACTTGGAAGAAGACTAAAATGTTTTCAGGGGCCTTTGTGGTCAGGTGGGACAGCAGCTCTTTCCTGAAATCCTGAACACTGCTACTAGAAAACACAGGAAAAGAGCTGTTAATATTGGTCAGTATCTGATATTTGGCTCTAGATCTATCTTGCAACTTCCATTTATCTACATTTGTCCAGTTCAGATTCTTTGAATAGCCTCCTATACTGTTAGTTAACATCAGGGTTTGTGTAAAAATGAATGATGATGAAGCATAACGTAACAACCGTAAAAACGTTACCTCCGTAAATATATATCAACCCCCCTGAGCAGACTTTCTTACACAACGTTACGTATCAAGAATAAAGTCAACACTAACTTTTTGTTTTAAATGGTTCACAAACAGAGGTCTCCTGGGTGAAGGTCCTGTGTTTGATAACAGTAGCTCGATATACTACGTCACTTGCCAAAAGGAACACACTTAATGTATCCGTAGTCTGCAGAAACGTACAAAGCCAACATGTTGTTTTGCATTGTGTTGATTATTGTTGATTGTTTAATGTTATGCACCACCCGTCATGTCAAATTCCTTGTATGTGTAACATACCTTAGCAATAAACGGTTCTGATTCTGATGTTTTCCTGGAGATGGTCCGCTCAGTTAAGTGAGTTCACATATAAATGAGATTCTCTCCAGCATGTTTCTTTTTTCATAATTACATTCAAACACTGTTTTATAATGTGAGATTAGGATATTCTTGCCAACGCGAGTGTGAATGTCCTTGAAGGTAAAATCCATTCATATAATATTATTTCATAAGAAACATAGACGATAAGTGTTAATAATGTATATGTTTGCCATCTTTGTCTATGTATGTGTGTGTCTCCAGCCCCAGCGCCAATAAATCAAATCTCCTGCCGTGCATGTGCCTCCACCCCTGCTGTGCAAATTTGTCCAATTAGCCACGGCCCCCGGGGAGTGTAAGCACGCAAACACACACACACACACACACACACACACACACACACACACACACACACA
>NW_022280094.1:1605576-1618910 GCF_004355925.1 Anarrhichthys ocellatus
ACACACACACACACACACACACACACACACACACACACACACACACATGGGCCCCCACAATCTAGTGTGAAATGGGGCTCTGCCACAGTGTGAGGATTAAGCGACAATAAAATGCATTTCACGGCCACAGCACTTATAGGTCCGGCCTCCATAGAGCTGTGGCCAAAACACTGCAACTACCCCGCCCCTTTAATCTGTGCCTTCTCCACCCAAACACACACACACACACACATACACACACACACACACACACACACACACACACACACCATAAATCCACACCCTGGGAGAAAGAGAGCCCGAATTAATCAACGCCCTCCCCAGCGACTCTGGACTGACCAAGATGTTTTTCTAAATGAAGTTGTACATTTCCTCTCTGGCAGCAGATTATCCGTCACCTGTCGTGGGAACACTCAAAGCTGATGACAAACTCCATATTCTGAGGCCTTCATCACAACACTGTGACAAGGAATTAAAGTCCCGTATCTTAAAGTATGATTCGTTTTTTTCTTTGAACACAAACATAGAAGGGTCAAATGTTTTTTTAGAGTTAAAAAAATCAGTTTCAGTGGCTTTTCTATCCTGGAAATTCTGGGTGATACACCGAAATGGTACGCTCCACGGCTGTATTTACTAATCAATATTTTCCTTATATTCTTCCATAATTTTTTTTAAATAAATCAATTAACTTTTCAGTCTAAAACGTCTGAAAAACACTGCAAAATGCCATCAGCACTTTATAGAGCCCACAGTGACTGGTCAGAACCAAAAGATATTCTCTTTACAATTATATTGAGCAAGGGAAAAAATCCTTTCCTTAAAATTGCTGTTGATTTATTGTCTGTCGTTCAGCTAATCAAAGTATTGAGAGGAAGCACCAATAAGGATAACACAACAGGGAGTCATGGTCATGACGTCACGTCTGAGCTAGCCTCTGTTCCGCTAGCTTCTGTAACTCAATACAATCTCTCACTCCGTGTTTCTTCTGCATCAACCTTTCTGAACACAACTGAAGCGTGTTCCTGCAGTTTGCTTAAATCAGCATCCACTAAAGCAGTTGCTATAAGATATTAAAACATTCTTTGGTAACTTTGGGAGCACAGAAAAACTACTTGGCTTGTCCATATCCCAAAAAACTCAAAAGATGTCCTGATGTTATTACAGGTATCTTGACTAAATACGTATACGACGATTCAACAGGTCCTGATCAAAACATAAGAAGTGAGCATACTGTTTGAAACTCTGTTCAAATGATTTCTGTTTCTTATCACTCACAGCTTGTTGCTTGCTTTTTGCCCTGCCCCTTCCGCTGAGGTCAGCATATGATTGCATTTTGTATGTGTGTGTGTGCTGATCTGGATGCAGACAGTAGTCCTGTAGTACTGGCCAGCGTTAAGGCTCTTATATGGAGGATAATCCAGGATAGCAAGGGGAGTCTTAACTCACCCCTCCAACACATAGGGTGTCACTGGGTGGGAGGGGATGAGGGGGGTAGGCGGAAGTGTAAAAGGGAGGCTAAAATCTCTCCCTCGTTTCTCTCTCTCCCTCTCTGCCTATCTTGGCTGCCCAATGTGCCCACATAACCCTGCAGGACTCAACCAAGGTGTGATATGAAAGTGGGTACAACTAATGGGAGTACAAATCAGTGAGGACTGGAGAGGAAAGGTAAAAGGTATTTGTAGTTACTAGTTGTAGTTGTGTTGATATGCGTGATTGTGTGACAGGTTACACAGTCAGTTACATCTAAGTCAACATTCATGTAGTTCTCTTTCTTTTGTCTTTCCGCCTTTGACAGACGCATAATAGAAAGACAGACAAGTGCAGCTGCTTCACATGAATACAAATTAAAGGAGAAAGTGGGAAATCAGTTAATGATCTAATGAAGGAGTGTTCATTGAAGGAATAAAGGAAGGAAGCAGCAAATGAAAGGGAAGGAAGAAGGGAAGGATGTTTGATCGATAGAAACAAACAAACAGGATGATGGTAGGTTGTACATTCATACAAACAGCAAAGGGAAGAAAAGAGGAGGGAGGATGGATCGGTTGACGAAATGAAAAAGAGGAAGGAGAAACACAAAGACAAAAGGAGAATATAAAGAAGGAAGGAAGGAGGGAAAACAGCTGCCTGTCAATAATTATATTTTTTCTAAAGTAAACAGGAAGTAAAACAGAAGGAGGAAAGAAAGATGGAAGCTCCCGATCTGAATCTCTGCTTCTGCCACTCTTGATGAAAAAATGGTTTTGTGTGTGTTTGTGTATGCATGTATGTGTGTGATTTGAAATATCTGGCGGGGATGTTATCAGGCGAGGTAAATCGGCCTAAACCTGGTGCTAATGTCTTGGTGGGGGTGTGGGAGAGATTAATAAGGACCAGCTCCAAAAGGCTTTAGCTGGCCTGCTAAGATTCTTAACCCTCCTAACCTCCCCTGGCACCACCCAAAATCCAAAATGTCCCTGAACATCAATGCAAAAACACTCGTTTCATTTCCCATTGCATAATCAATCAGACTTTCTGGCTTTTGAGTTTAGGTAGTAGAACGAACGTGGGCAAAACTGTGAATAAAGTTGAGTCAAACAATAAATATAGAACAATTAGTTATTTGCTGCTTTGTATTACTTTACCTAACTTTATAAGTCACAGTTAGATCAACATATAAAAGGTGCAAGATACCAGACTGGGAGCACTTGGATGGCCTCTCAAGGACAAAAGACCCCAGTTTCATCCCCTCTCCTACCAACACTCAATGTTGGGTTCTTGTAACCATGACGACAATCTTTCATCATAGCAATCAAAACCTTGGTTTTAGTTAAATGTAATCATATCCTGTTTTCCCCAGCAAACGTTCTGACTTCAGGTAAAAGCTCAAACTCCAGCTGCAGTTGATATTGATGCTGATGATGCTGTAAACTACATTTTACTTCCCATTGTTTCAGTTTCTCCCAATGAAGATGTCCTAACTGCTCCATTCGTCAGCGAACAGGCTAAACAACATGTCGCTTGTTGTCAAAAAAGACTTGCCCTGCCTCTATCTTTGCGAAGTTTGGCAATCCTGCTCCACCTCCAACCTGTTGTCGAACTTTACATTTAATTAATATCAATCTCTATTACATGGAGAGCAACATCACTTGCTGTACATCAGGACACTTTGTCACGCTTCCTAGAGTTTGCTCGCTGTGTTTCAAAGGGGCGTGAGGATACAGATGTATTTGTTACATAGAATCTTGGTTTGACCAATGTTGCTAATATACTAAATTAACTAAGGATTTTGTTTTTATGAAATTCCCATATTTGCTCTCACTTGCACACTGTTAACTAATGGTTGTTTTGTCTGAAACTTTGATTAGTCTTTTAAATCTTATTCACACACTGAAATCTGCAAATGGAATCACCATGTGCTGTGATTTCACTGTGAGATTGAGATTCTCAACGAGAGCTCCATCTAATCCCATTTTTATGCTAAGTACCTGTCACAGGATAAGTGTAATTTGTTTGTGTCCTGAGTGTTGTGATGGCGGGACAGTCCTGACCTCATCCGCACTGGGTGGGATTGAAACACAAATCTGGATCATTAATGATTGAAAACAGCCGCTCGCCGCTCTCGCATTCTGGTAAAGAGTCTTTGTTTTTGGCTCTCTGCTGCACAGAGACTTGACAAATACACGCTGTACCATTGTCACTTTTATTAGCTGATATTACAGTAAATATCTAATATCTGACCAATTTAATGCAACAAATTCTAGTAATTTGAATCAGTGAGTCCCAAGAATTCTACTGCTGTTTCTGGTATAGACTCCAGAAATAAAATGATCTTGCGACTATGGAGTCTGCTATGAATCATATATGCCCTACATTGATATCCAATTGTATCATAAAATGATATGTTACATTTATCAGCAGACAGGCTCTTTTCTCTGCTACATTTCTTTACTTCTCTGGACCGCTGCTATTGTTTCTTCTCCTTCCGCCCCCCTCTATTATGATGCTGACATCAGTCCATTCAAGCTCTAAGGACGAGATGCTCTCTGTCTATGTTGGTGATACCGGTTGATGTGGCTCATGTGTTTTGGTTGCCCCCTAATGAGAGATCAAAGCATTGAGGTCCTGACCCTGAGACGGGGCGCTGGGAGAGGAGCCTTAAATCTCTGCGCTTCCCATAAACTCCCCTTCTCCCACTCCCTCCCCTCTGATAATACTCAGAGCCACACATCGCTACACGTTAGAAACTGCTCAGCATACTTGTGCAGGTATATTTTCTTCTCCACTATAGGTTTTGAAGAGTGGTAAAAAAATTAAATAAAAACTTTTTATGTGTGTTGAAGGTGATGCCAAGTATGTTATAAATTGCTGGTTTTATTGGCTGCCAATAAAGAATATCTCTGCTGTTTATACTCGCCTCTGTGCATTTTCATTCGTGCACTCAAATGCCAACTGGGTCAACATAAAGCTAGATTTGGTATCATTGCAATAACTCCTTTAAACCTAGTGTTCTTCCAATTAGCATCAAAGGTGGAGACTTTGTTATTGGAAAATTGTGTTTTCGGCCCCATTTCCATGTTTTGCCTGTTTATTGGTTAACATGATATCTTAAAGACTTATTACCAGATGTTAAGGACATTTGGTGGAAAGCTGAATCATGAACCGAGGACTAAGTACAGCGCTGATCCAGAACCAGAATGAGATGTATAAAAGTGTATACATGTATACATACACATGCTTTTTGTCAGATTTACACAAAGCCATACATACGCATGTTTCTTTTTATAAATGCATGGTCTGAAGTATATGAGGTCTGCATAATTATTATTGCACATGTTTCAAAAGCTATTTAACATTGGATACATTTTTGCTACTTTTTCTAAAATGACTAAACTTGAAATAAAACTATGGCACTGGAGTGTCTGATCAGTATTGATCAGTGTGTCTATTTTGATGCAGACTGAACATTTGTTAAGATTTTCGTTATTATTATAATGATAAATTAAAGGAGTGGGCAGTCATGGGTGAGGTTTGCCCTCTTTGAAAGCATTTAGATTATCATTTTGTATTTGATCATTTATTCAGGCATTTTCTGTGGGAAACCAAATATAATATTTCATAGGAAAAGTATGAATCTATTGCTTAAAACTATTTAGAACAGATTCAAGGTTACTCTGAATAATCTCTGTTTTTGGCTTTAGATTTGACTTCAAATGTTTGTAACAAAAATATTATTTAAAACTGGCACAGTTGGTTTGATTAAGACTCATCCACATAAGGTATAAAGGAGTATCAAATTAAAATTGCCATGATAATGCTCTTAATTTCCCTTCCTTTACTGTGACAGCGGATGAACATTTCATTCAGCAGTGTCTGGGCGAACCATCATGCACCTTCACATATTCCGATATCCTCCCTACAGGACGGGGATCGATGAGAACGCCAGCACTTAGAGAGCAGACACAGTGTATTGTGAAGGGACTGTCAAGCCACTGACAACATCGTGGGTAAACACACATAGGGCTATTCATGGCTGCACGCCTGCATCATCACACACCTATGTGTGCATATGAAGACGTACACACACACACACACACACACACACATTAATGTATGTACTCACACACACCTTTGACATACAGACGCATCAACTAGGGTGCAGGCCCTTGGCTCGGGGAAGTGTAATATTTCAGTAATGTGATGGAGTTTGATCCAGGGTGTCCAGTGTCCCACAGAGCTGCTGTTTTATTAGCACAAAGAGCACTCAGGGGCTCTCCGATTCAGCGCACACACACACACACACACACGCACACACGCACACACACACACACACACACACAACCTTGTCTGTACAGTCCAATAACCACAGCGGGCTCTATAAACTATAGAGTTTGTGTTGCATAGAGAGTGTGTTGGACTAAAAAACACAAGCAACAGCTTCATCACCACCATCAAGCATTGACACCAATAGCTATCTATCAAAGCCACATCCTGCTAGGATCCATTCATACCGATACCTCGTCATTCACAACCTTTACACCTTGCATTAAAATGCATTTTGGTATTCGGATTGCATTTGGATAGTGCTTGACCACATGAGGAACAGGTGTAACACCCAAAACGTTTTGAGGTCGGATTGTGATCCGATCGTCCAAACTATCTCCGGCTCCTAGTCAGCGATGCATAGTGACCACATTAAACACAACTGTAAATTAAATTAAACCAGCAAGGAAGCAGCCATTTAGTTAACATGCTAAGCTACTAGCAAGAAAGCAGCAAGAAAGCTAGTCTAAACCGAAAGCCGCTTGCACGGATGTATTATATTATATGTATTATTATATTAAGTATTCTCAGAAAATGTTAGAAACAAATGACCAGTGTGCAGATTGTCCCTTTTGAGATTGTCATATTGTATTATTATACTGTAAGTTATATCAAAGTTGATGGATGGATAGAGTGTGTCGCTTTTTAATATTTAATAGTATTAAATTATTGAATATGTGCAATTGCAGAAACAGTGCAAACAACACATAATGTCAGGAATCATTTTAGTCAGTTTCTAAAACAACAGAACCTGGGTGAACCTGCCTGAATAAGTCGTGGAAACGTCTGTTTCACTGCTTCGTGACAGCTAGCATTGTTGTATTGTATAGTAGAAATGTAGTTTCAGAGGCTTTTCCACCCGAACAAGTATAAACTCCTGGGAGAAACACATTGTACTCATCTTTCCAAATATTAATTTGGCTAATTGCTTGTGATTGTCAAACTGCATTGATTATGTGGAAACTGGCCATATGGGCTAAAAGCACTGATACTAGATCTACTTCTACTTCTGGGGGGGGGGCTAGTTAAGTCACTACCATTCCCATGGCTACATACAGAAAAAAAGTCAATGTGAAATCTGAACAACTTCATTTGAGTATGTTTCTTTTCTCTTTTTCCCCAGTATTGATATGAGCTTACTATGCTCTGTTGTAGCAAACACTATCAGGGGAGCATCAGCAGCTGTGGTATTGACAGAGCGAGGAGGGTCTAATGCATAGACTGTGACTGCAGAGTGGATCATATTAACACATCTTATTGACTTGGCTTTTAACAGATATCACATTCATACACAGCATGGTGTGTGGAAATGGTCTATATGAACTGGTGATGAAGCTGAGAGTTCCATCTTGTGATCACATAATAGACTAATGACATTATGAAATCATCATATTATGTGAATCATCCTCATAAGACTTGCATTTGCTTTTCACTAACACCCACACAGAAAGGGCCATCCAATCGGCAGTCGGCTTTTCCTGGGAAGCAAAACAAATCGGATAGATTCACCTCCAACAGCTCACTTTTTCTACACTTTCATAACCTGAGCGACCCACGTCTGCACCTTCAAGCTGCACTTTTAAGGAATACGTCACTCGGTTTGGATGCGGTCTGTGTAAATTGTTTCAAGTGCCAAAGCTTTTCATCTTATGATGATGTATGACATGAAATTAGTCATCATAAGACTTGCATTTGCTTTATGGACACCCACATTAGAAAACTATTGCAGCCATTGTGTGCACATACGAGAAAAAGGCTGTTTTCTTGTCACAGAGAAAGCCTCCAAAACAACACTTAAATCACACTAAAGTCTCCCCTGAGTACCCAGCTGATGAAATTAGTTTGGGTGGGTTATCAGCTTCTTGTGGTAATCTGCTCGATCCTTAATTTTGTGTTTATCATCTCCCTCTTTTGAGTTTATGTTTGTCTCCATCTGTTCTGTTAACAGCTTATTGCTGTGGTGTTTTTGCAACTCTGTCTCCTACAAAATTACGTTCCCATACAACTAAACTGTATTCTCAATTATATTTAATGAGAAACGTATTTACTCTCGGATTATGGTCTTGTTTTAAATTGAAACAAAACATAACAAAACCACTACACAATACTGGTTTCTGTTTAGTCTAACACCTTGGTTTGGCTTTAAATTAGTACATTTGTTACATTACCTAAGTTGTGGATGTAAATTGAAATAAGTAAACCTGGGTGAAAGTCCTGTGTTGACCCACCCATCCACCCAAACCTCCATGGCTCAGCAGACTATAACTGGAAAAATAGTTGTGATACATCAAAAACATCCTTTAATAATGTGGGAGAAACGTAATTGACAATGCAGTTTTATTGAATGGGAATGTAATATCCAGCAGACCAGGCTGGGTTTTGACTGCACGTCAAACAAATATCCTGTCAGTCAAACAGTGTGTCTGATACTGAGATATATTTCTTTTTCTTATAATCGAGTGTGTTTGCAGGTAGGGATCTTATTTATTTGTTAATCAGAGGTGGCTATAATTGCTCATGCTAACGACACACTTCTGTTTATTTCAAACAAACCAAGCAAGGAGAATTAATCCCTTCCTGTGAAACAAAAAAGTGTTTTACTGATTTGAATGTTGCCCACAAAATCCCCAAAAGATTTAACAGTATTTTTTGTGACCATCTCTGTTTGTTACAATGCACACTATAAAGAGAAGCAATTAATGCTATGGCCATAAATAGTACCAAAGGTGGAATTATGATGACAATATTAAGGATTACACCAGCAAATACCAATGTTAGCCTGCATGTATCACACAGGCCTGGGTATTTATAACATTTTGCTTTTGGCTGTGTGAGTGTTTGGGGATAACCTCAGTACCATCTAGCAATAATCTGCTGGATGTTGAGAAACCCCAGCGATGACATGAGCCATGAACTGTCAGCGATACACCCTGACAGCAGACACAGCGCCCTCCATAACCCTTACCAAAACACCCCTGCCCGTGGTCCTGATGGATTAGACCGTGTCTATAGGGTCACACAGGGATGGGCCGGCTCAAACGCAAGGGTGGGGGGGTGAGGACAGAGGAGTGTCTGCCTCATCTCACCTCCTCTGGCCTTTGGGGTGGACTGTGATAGGATTGGGCCTATCTGAGCCAGGGGGAAGATAATGAATGAGGGTGTATTATTTGGTTGTGTGTGTGTGTGTGTGTGTGTGTGTTTGTGTGTGTGTGTGTGCTGACAGTGCCTGGGGAACATGTGTTATAAATCTATCAGGCCGGGCGCCCGGGCCATCATCGGGTGGACAGGGGTCTGGTTCCAAGCGCTCCAGACTGCTAGGATGACTGGCATGCGTGGCAGCTACCTGACCCCCCCACCCCCACCCACGTACACACACCTCCCTCCACGCTGACACACACACACACACACACACACACACACAGATCGACAAGCTTCCCCAGTGCTCGACACTTTAGACTGATTGGGATAGCAACTGCAACAGCTGGCCGGGGATTAAGGCATGGCCAGATTCAGCGTGTATGTATTTCTGTGTGTTAGTGTGTGTGTGTGTTGTTACGAGGGGACTGGCCGGTCCCTCTGGCACCTGTCGCCTAAACCCAATCCCTGCCCTCGTAAGCTGGGTGGATGAGCAGAGCCCGGTCCTCCTCTGGGACCATTACTCCTGCCCCAGAGCAGTGCTGGGCTGTGCTGAGCTGATGAGTTCAGCGGGGTAGCAGGGGTATGCTGGGGGCAACTAAGGGTGGGAATGAGAGGGAGAGGTGGTTCCAAACAGATGTGGGGATATCCTACCTCTCCAAAACACAAGCTACAAGCTAACGATTGGCAAATTAAAATGAAAACAAACATACACAGTAAATGATACCTCACGGCCCCGCCAGCGCCAGCACCCTCTTGGGAGACAGCGTGAGGCCAAAACAGCTTGTGTGGATCAGGGTGCTATTAATGGGACTTATGACACACAAGGGTGAAAAGGGCCTAACAATTTTACGCCCTCATCTGCAAACCAGTGTGAGCACATATACTGAAATATTGGCAAGGGAACACACACACTCATCAGAGGCTCATTCTGGTGAGAGAGGGCAGTACTCAGCTCTCAGCACCCTGCCTTCCACTCGTTTGATGACTCTATTTCCTGAAGACACACACGCAAACACGCATTTTCATCTGCCTTCTATAGAGTGAGCTCCGGCATGCCTCCACCAGAACACATGGCCATCGCTGTCGAGGGTTTGTGTAAGGCAATACTCAACAGAGGTGGAAGAATTTGAGAAGTTAAGACAATGATATGATAATATTCTATGATTTAAAATGTTCTGTGTTCAGATTGTTGCCAAAATAAAAGCACTTGCCCTTTAAAGATGTTTGTCTTTTTAAGATAAGACAGAACATAATTTATCCCCAGGGAAAATGTTGTGCAGCAGTTGCACTGCAAGAAGTGCAAATATAAAGAGTGCAAACATAAAACATCGATAAAGGTATAAGTATAAAAAATATCAAGAACAAAATCCCCAAAATAAGATAAAAACAGGGTTGAATGTATTAGTACTCGTATTCGTATTTCATTATTGCTGATTTAGGATGTAAAACAAATATCACCTGGTGGACATACATTTTAAAGGGTAATTGAATTACAGAGGGTAAGAAACTTTATATGAAAAATAGAAACAAAATGTTGCTGCACTGCTTACTATAGGTCAAAAGTTTCAAACCTTAATCTTTGACAACTGATGAAAAACACAGCGCTCTCATTACCAACGGTCAGTGGCGCCCAGCGTCCGATACCAACGCACGAGGCACCTTTTACCATCTGTATGGGACGCAGTATAACGAGCGAGAAAGACCATGTAGCAGGTGGAAGTGGACATTGGATGGGTCAAAAAAACACTGGGCTCTCACCCAAGAGAACGCTTGTGTACCATGTGAAACTATGTCAACATTGACTTATTTTACCTTTTTTTCCTCACCAACGCCAGTTACATTACATTAACCCAAATCTTTTCCAAAACCTAACCAAGTAGTTTTGTTGAGTAAGTAAACCTGACAACAAAGTAAACCTACATTGGAAGTTCATCTTGAAAAGAGAAGGGCCACGGACCAAAAGGCAGTATTTGACGAGTTGGGAGGGAGAATGTGTTGGCTGCGACATCACTCATTAGGGCGTGGTCATAAGTAAGACAGGACCTTTCTAGCCTATATGAGTTGGTTTTAATTTGCTCTATAATTACTGTACATGTGTTTTATTTAAGCTTAACCAACAGTTGTATGGCAACCACAAGTGCATAGATCATTGAGATTCTTTGAACGGTCTGTGCTACAAGTGGAAAACTGCTTATTATGTGATCATGGCCTTAAGATTTAAGAACTTTTTTAGTACTATAGCTGGTCTAACTACGACACATACTGTCAGCGGCATGAAGAGTAGTATATAAAGCCTGCCATGACATCTTTATTACAGGCTATGTGCCCCCGACTGATGCAAATTGTCATGAAATGTGTAGAGCAACTCTGTATCAGATGTGACTTCATTGAGTTAATGGCAACTGTCATAAAGTTTCAGTTCTGTCACTCTTTATGACGTACTTACCACTGTCAGCATAATGTCCACCTCTCAAGAAGTGTTGCCCTGTTTGGTACTTTAAAGTTAAAAAAACATGTATTTAATGAGCTTTTGCACACCAAAGCAGTTGCGATGAAATAAGTACCTGGCCTACAGATAAATGAGAGAGAAGCATTATTACACTGTGATGAAGACTATAATCAGGTGTACTGTCCAGCAGGTCCATTATTTACTTATTTATATAGGTTTGTATATCATTCTGTAGCTTCAAAGCCATCAGACTCAATTGACAAAAACATTGATTTTAAGTTCGCAGAACACGGGGGATTATATTCAACCCCGCCTTACAATATCCAAACCAGCGCTGTACAAGTACAAGTCCATTTACCATTAGCACATCTAATTAGCACAGAGGACTCAGCTAGTACTGGCGTCCACAAAAGTCACAACATTATTGATTAGCTTACATTAATTACATGTTTCTGCTTTTTGATACCGGCTGAGTGACTTTTTCCGTTTAAAAGAACCCAGATGGAGACCACCCTTAAGGAAATGATGCAGTAAGTGTTCCTACTTCTTTCACACTTCTTTCACAAAACAACATTTGCATGTAAATGAATCTTGTTTTTCCTTTACGTACTATAACTAATCTTACCTATATAGTAGGCACTTTAGCTGAGTAATACATCTCGTCCACTTGCTGGACTTACATCTCGTCCAGCAACAGTCAGCTAGTGCAAAAGGGGTGAATTTATGTTTGTTGTTTGTTTACAACATAGATAAAACATTTCTATGATTTTCAGTCGCCACAAAAACAGTTGGCAGTGTACATTTCTGCAAACCGCAGGATAAGTTTAATGTTAACGATTCTGATCCAAAGATACGATTCTTGACTTCAATAAATAAGTTTCATATCAGCCTCGTATCACGCTTGCAGAAACACACAGTGCCACGTGGTTAGGTTTAGGCAACAACACTACTTGGTTATGGTCATAAAAAAGACGGTTTTTGTTCAAATAACAATGTAACAACATAACATAACAACATAACCGCAATAAATGAATGACTTTCTTTCCTAACGTCATGCAACAAGCGCAACAAACATAAAGTAAAGTATGCTTTTACTTTTGCTTTCACGCGGGACATAAACAGCGGCCTCCTGTGAAAGTCCTCTGTTTGTTCGACCCACACATCAACCTTACCAACTAACCTGAGCGGATCTTCTCGCTTGTTATGCTCGTTATTATGTCACAAAACTTTCATTAACGGTCACTCTATAACTACGCTACTTGCTCTGACTGAATGCAAAAACGTCTCCATTCAACCTGTGGTTGGCGGAAACATACGTTGTCAACATTTCGAGCCGGTGGGACAATAGTTTCTACCAACGTCATCACATGGATTTAGTCTGCACACTGACTGTTTGAGTGTTCGGATCACATGTCCAATGGGAACACACTACATGCTCAAAACCTAACATCAGTATGTAGGATGGAATTGGGACACAGCTACTGTGTGAACAGAACAGTGAATGCAAAAGCTTTCATGGGCTGCATTTAAGCGTGTGACAGAGTAGCACACATTCATTTGTACGAACATTTTAAGGATTATCATGGATTAATAAAAACAACATTACATGAAATCTATTTTTAGGGAGGTGCCGTTTGTGCTTTTGTGTTCTACATGTGTACCACTGTGAGGTTTAGTCATGTTTGGCCTTCTTGTGAGGAGTGCTTCTGTTTTGCTATTGGCTGGTTTAACCACTGTATATGAATAGGTGTGTGTGTGTGTGTGTGTGTGTGAAGTTGGGTCTGGGCAGCTCAGCGTGATAGAAAGCAGATCGAGGGTCTGCTTCTTCTCCCCCAGCGCTCACAACATCCTCAAACCAGAAAGACATACACACATGCAGGTAAGCAAGAAAACACAATGCAACACACACACACACACACACACACACACACACACACACACACACACA